>NC_041411.2:32062486-32148924 GCF_900747795.2 Erpetoichthys calabaricus | reverse complement strand
GGACCAGTTCTATACCCTTAGCAGGGTCCTGGAGGGTGCATGGGAGTTTGCTCAACCAGTCTACATGTGTTTTTGTGGACTTGGATAAGGCATTCGACTGTGTCCCTCGGGGAATCCTGTGGGGGGTACTCCGAGAGTATGGGGTACCGGCCCCCCTGATAAGGGCTGTTCGGTCCCTGTATGATCGGTGCCAGAGCTTGGTCCGCATTGCCGGCAGTAAGTCGAACCCGTTTCCAGTGAGAGTTGGACTCCGCCAGGGCTGCCCTTTGTCACCGATTCTGTTCTTAACTTTTATGGACAGAATTTCTAGGCGCAGCCAGGGCGTTGAGGGGGTCCGGTTTGGTGGGCTCAGGATTGGGTCACTGCTTTTTGCAGATGATGTTGTCCTGTTTGCTTTATCAGGCCGTGATCTTCAGCTCTCTCTGGATCGGTTCGCAGCCGAGTGTGAAGCGGCTGGGATGAGAATCAGCACCTCCAAATCTGAGACCATGGTCCTCAGCCGGAAAAGGGTGGAGTGCCCTCTCACGGGTTGGGAGCGAGATCCTGCCCCAAGTGGAGGAGTTCAAGTATCTCGGGGTTTTGTTCACGAGTGAGGGAAGAATGGAGCGTGAGATCGACAGGCGGATCGGTGCGGCATCCGCAGTAATGCGGGCGCTGCATCGGTCTGTCGTGGTGAAAAAGGAGCTGAGCCATAAGGCAAAGCTCTCAATTTACCAGTCGATCTATGTTCCTACCCTCACCTATGGTCATGAGCTATGGGTAGTGACCGAAAGAACGAGATCGCGAATACAAGCGGCTGAAATGAGTTTCCTCCGCAGGGTGTCTGGGCTTTCCCTTAAAGATAGGGGTGAGAAGCTCAGTCATCCGGGAGGGGCTCAGAGTAGAGCCGCTGCTCCTCCGCATCGAGAGGAGTCAGATGAGGTGGCTCGGGCATCTGATCAGGATGTCTCCTGGACGCCTCCCTGGTGAGGTGTTTCGGGCACGTCTAACCGGGAGGAGGCCCCGGGGAAGACCCAGGACACGTTGGAGGGACTATGTCTCTCAACTGGCCTGGGATCGCCTTGAGATTCTCCCGGAAGAGCTAGAAGAAGTGGCCGGGGAGAGGGAAGTCTGGGCATCTCTGCTCAAGCTGCTGCCCCCCGCGACCCGACGTCGGATAAACGGGAGACAATGGATGGATGGATGGATTAATTTTATTTAACTTGACTCCTCTGCCTGTTTGCTTATTTGGGTCAAATCTTGCAACTGATTTGAAACCCACTTTTGGCGAAGCGAATTTCTTCAAATTTTTCATACCTGTTCAGTATTGATGACAATACAATAATCTGTCAAAACTGATGTAATTATGTAACAAATTTCGCCATAATCAATGGTTATGCGGTTCCAATTAGTGAACACACAACGATGATGGAGAGGGAATACAGCGCAACATAGGAGCATACGAGTGAGAGATGCGTCGGATCGCCCCCACTTGCCTCTTCCAGTGAGTGGAGTGGATGAATACACGGGCCGACTTTACTTGTCTATCCTTGTGAAGGAGGAGCCTTGATGATCACGGTGAGGAAGTACTGGCGTACGCCGGACGTTCTGTCGTCAATATTATTTTTTCGCAGCGACCGAGCTCTAATCCCATAAGAGCCTGAACAGAAAAATAGAGACCAAAATATAATTCTTTTTAATATTCAAATAATTCTGCAGAGAAGATATGTTATGTAATACCTTTAAAGAAGCTTCCCATTCATGAAAAATGATTAAAGAAAAATTATTTGCAAAATACTCTGTAAGCAATAAGATCACCGCATACATAAACTCTTATTTTAAATTTCTTTTTGATAGTGTTGACTCTACTTAATCTATACATTTTGAAACTATAAGAGTGTGTGTTTTCAGGGACGTCTTGCTTTGCTTATTATTCTTTTTTAAATACTGTTGAAGCCACTACTTGAACTGTGTTAATAACAATAACAACAGAAATAATAATGACAGTTTTTCCACACTGCATTTCTAAAACCATACCAGGTATATAAAATACCGAAAATCTGTTACTGGTACGGCGAGTCAATGAGAGAGACGGACAGCGGGCTTGGACCACAGGCGCATCTTCAAAAAAGAATTGAAAAAATATTTATGGGCTGCAAATATATATATCTACCACAAGAGGGCGACAAGATGGCAATTTTGCCTTTTGTTGTTTATCATCATCATTTACATTTACTCTCGTTTCTTTTTCATTTGATATATATATATATATATATATATATATATATATATATATATATATATATATATATATATATATATATTCTCTTTTATTTTCTAATAATTATCTTAATATATTATTATTATTATTATTATTAAAAGTAAGCAGTTGGTGTCTGTTCTTTCTTCCAGTAAAGGACGCAAAGCAGCTTTTCTTTTGATGAAGCTAAGAGGTGAGATTTGAGCCCACTGCCTCTTTGGTCCTGGCTGGTGGTCTGGTGCTGAGTTGCTTCTCGGACCCCCGTTACACTGGAGCTGCAACACTTTTAAGAACCAATCTGTCTGACGCTGCAAATAAAAGAGAGAGTAATGCTTACCATCATTCTTCCGGACCCCCTTCGACTCGTGATCAATTGCAAGGCCGGCTGTTTGTCGGGGGGGTCATTCTGTCAAAGCCTTAGCCCTGCGCCACCATACCTGAGCTAAAGCCGCTTAAAGACTCCTCTTAGATGATGCATTCAGAGCCGGCCAGCAGGGTGTTTTAGTTAATGAATTTCTTTATTATTTTGATATCTCTGCCAGACCACAGTTACTCACCCACAGATGCCAGCCCCCCATTCAAGTTTGCTCCTTAAAATTTATTGCACAGGTTTAGCCTCCTTAAGAACGTCGTGCAGAGCCAGCCCTAGACAATTTCAGACCCGAAGCAAACTGATACTGAGGGCCGGCCTGACCCCTGCAGCTAGGGGGTCCAGGGTAGAGCTCCGGCCGCCAAGCGATTTCCTGCATTCTTAGCTGCAGAAATGCATTTTCCCGGCATCTGCAACCATCACTTTTTGACAATTTCCGTTTGACACTGACAACCGTAACCGTAACACACTGACAGAAGCCAAATTTGCAGGCTGTCAGCGCAGACTGCCGCCTTTTTGGGTAGCGAAGAATTCATCTTTCGCTGCTTTTTCTTTGTTTTTGAGCACCTGATTTATATTTCTTTAGCGGTGGAACTGAAGACATTTGGAATACAATAATTTCAAACTGTGCAAATTCGGCAAGGCCTAACTACTATCTACAAGACCTTCTTTCTAACAAAATGGAAATATATTTAAATGAAGGAAAGTGATGGCTTTATGAAGGGAAGGGCCCCTTTTATGCTCTGTGGAGAATGCAGTGCGTAGGAGGGGCCCTGACTGAAGCGTAAGTGGCCACCTACTGAGGACAGAGGCACAGATGAGCCGTGGAGGAGGCAACAGGCGCGCGGGCCTGAGTGAAGCGTAATGAAGATTGGAGTGCCGAGTGGAGATGTCCACGTGGAGTAATTGGGTGATAGAATATGTTGTCCGTGAATTACATGTATAAAAAAATTAGT
Organism: Erpetoichthys calabaricus; assembly: GCF_900747795.2. Taxonomy (NCBI): domain Eukaryota; kingdom Metazoa; phylum Chordata; class Cladistia; order Polypteriformes; family Polypteridae; genus Erpetoichthys; species Erpetoichthys calabaricus. The sequence goes on along the minus strand of NC_041411.2, from coordinate 32,145,359 downwards.
AATAGAGGTTGGAGTGAAGGAGTCTGTTGCTCCATTGGGCAGATGTCGAGTCTTCCTACTGGCACGCATTGTTTCACTTATTCGGATGTATGTGATGTGCATGGCAGACATGTCGTTTAGTTTTGAAGTAAGGTGTCTGTGTATTCTTTGCGTTACTAAGGAAGGCTTCTTTTTGGTAACGGAGCCGAGGCAGGGGTTTTAAATTTTGAGTTATAATAGTGATGGCGCTGTCCAGAAGACAGGGGTGTGTCAGTGGACGAGTCAAGCTGTTAGATCTCGAGTTGTGTTTTTGAAGATATTTTTCCAGATTCTAGTAAACCCTGTTCTGCTGTACAAGACGCTTAAGGTGGGTTTCTACCCACACTTCCCAATTTGGCATACGAGGGCAGATGCCGAGGTCACTTACTGACTTGAAAACTGTAGTTGATTTATTGTCACAAGGGGAGGCCAATCATCACGAACTGGGACTCCTCGATTGAGCTGAGGCACAACACGAAGTTGCTCTGCCTTCTTCGAGATGCCCTGGACTCGTTTCTGTTCAGGGTGCTTCGCTACGTTAGGAGCCTTAAATAACGGGACTGTTTCGAATGCTAATATGTCTAAGTGCCTGTTTCCCATCCATGAGACCCATTCAAATAAAACAATGTGTATAATGGCGCACGTTCATGATCAACCGTTATTAAAATAAAATACAGTTTTAAAGCCCCCTTTTTCGAGCTTTAGTGCCTTTGTTGTCCTGTAGCAGAGCGAACTAAATGTGATTTAGGTGATTTTGCAGCAGCAGTTAGGGCATTAATTGTATTGACGCCCTGCCCGGGGTTTGTTACCTGCCTTGCGCCCTGTGTTGGCTGGGATTGGCTCCAGCAGACCCCCGTGACCCTATAGTTAGGATATAACGGGTTGGAAAATGGATGGATGGATGTTACGTTTTCCGAGCCAGTGCCACGCACGCACTAGTGGTGTCGGTTCTAGGGCCAATGCCTCGTCTTAAACTACCGGTTACTGAGGCGCCTTCACGCACTCCGGGCAGAGGTGCAGTATCGACCCTCTAATGGCACAGGACGCTCATTACTATAGATATTAGTGCAGTTGCCGTTGTCACACAATTTTCTTTTCTTCTTCTGAATTTAAACAGCGTTACACCACAATATGTGTTTTTTGTTTGCCATGTTTGAATTATAAGCAATGCCTAGTGTTGCGTATTAGTTCTGTATGGCAGTTAATTCAACAGTACTTTTTACCATAAATCTTTTTTTTACAATTCTGCAATAATTTCTCCCTCTTTGAAAGTGTTTTTTCAAGCACTGTGCGTAGAGTACTGTACTGTTACGTAAGACTTCATTTTGCAGTTTGATAATTTCTTAATATTTCAATTTTTCAGTCTTTTAATAGGCCAGAGGACATTGGCCTGTGAACGCGCTGATGTCCCGTGACACTGTCCTGTACGTGCGTGTCAGTGGCCTGTAAAACGTAACAGTCCGGTACACATAATGCTCGAACCCCCTCTCTGATTTTTAGCTTCAGTTGTTCCCCCTCTGAGTGTTATTTCAGTTTGGGGTGGGGGGGGGGAATTTCCTGATTACAGTAATCCCTCCTCCATCGCGGGGGTTGCGTTCCAGAACCCCCCCGCGAAAAGTGAAAATCCGCGAACTAGAAACCATATGTTTATATGGTTATTTTTATATTGTCATGCTTGGGTCACAGATTTGCACAGAAACAGAGGAGGTTGTAGAGAGACAGGAACGTTATTCAAACACTGCAAACAAACATTTGTCTCTTTTTCAAAAGTTTAAAATGTGCTCCATGATAAGACAGAGATGACAGTTCCGTCTCACAATTAAAAGAATGCAAACATATCTTCCTCTTCAAAGGAGTGCGCGTCAGGAGCAGAGCATGTCAGAGAGATAGAGAAAAGCAAACAAATCAATAGGGCTGTTTGGGTTTTAAATATGCAAAGCACCGCGGCACAAAGCTGTTGAAGGCGGCAGCTCACACCACCTCCGTCAGGAGCAGAGAGAGAGAAAGAGAGAGAGAAAGAGAGAGAGAGAGAGAGAGAGACAGAGAAAAACAAACAATCAAGAATCAATACGTGCCTTTTGAGCTTTTAAGTATGCGAAGCAGCGTGCAGCATGTCGCTTCACGAAGCAGCTGCACAGAAGGGAGCAACATGAAGATAATCTTTCACCATTTTTAGATGAGCGTCCGTATCGTCTAGGTGTGCGAACAGCCCCCCTGCTCAATCCCCCTACGTCAGAATCAGAGAAAGTCAGCGCAAGAGAGAGAGAGAGAAAAGTAAGTTGGGTTTCTTCTCAGCCATCTGCCAATAGCGTCCCTTGTATGAAATCAACTGGGCAAACCAACTGAGGAAGCATGTACCAGAAATTAAAAGACCCATTGTACGTAGAAATCCGCGAACCAGCAAAAAAATCAGCGATATATTTAAATATGCTTACATATAAAATCCGCGATAGAGTGAAGCCGCGAAAGGCGAAGCGCGATATAGCGAGGGATTACTGTAATCTGAAACATCTCCCTGAGTTGGCGTCCAGAAGGCATCCTGTCAGGTATCTTAACCACCTTGTCTGCGCTCCTCACCCCTTCACAAAGGCTGAGCCCAGACACCCAGAAACTCAATTCGTATCTGCGATCTAGTGCTTCGGTCAATACGCACAGTTCATGGCCATAGGTGACAGTAGAAACTTAAATCGATCGATCATCAGTAGCTTCTCCACGACTGACTGGTATAAAGTCTTACCGATCCGCCAGTCGACCTCTTCTTACCTCACTTGTGAACAAGACCCTGAGGTATTTATACTCCTCCGCGGAAGAAAGTACCTCAGTCTCTTGTTCTCTGCTGTGACATTGCTAGCATACGATACTGGCCACCTGTCACTTACGGACTAGAAGAATATTAACGCGCCGATCAAACGGGTCGCAACAATGTGAAACAGGTGGAATACGTTGTAGTCGCTCGGCGCAAGCGTATTGCGGTGCGAACGGTGCGGAGGCGTCACGTGGTGAGTATAAACCGGGTTTAAGAAGACTGAAGAAGGATTATATCCCAATGCCGCTCAGTCATAGCACAACGTTCTTTAGGAGGCTAAACCTATGCAATAAACTTTAAGAAGCAACTTGAATGGGGGGCTGGCATCTGTGGGTGAGTACATGTGGTCTGGCAGAGAGATCACAATAATAAAGAAATTCATTAACTAAAACATTAGCATTAGCTATTGCAGAGCCTCAGCTTCCAAAACCGTAACATTACCAACACTTTCAACTGGCTTTTACACGTAGAAAGAGCGTCCAAATGACGTACAAGATTTGTCACGAATATTATTCCATCTCTGCCAAATCAATAAGTTATTGTTGTCCAGGATTTTCACAACAGTCCACCTTTCCTGGGATGTGCAAGCCAGTCCTGGTCTGCCTACCATCTTCTGGCAGCATCTAGTAAGTTAAAACAGCTTATCAGCTCTCCTAAATCATGGTGAAATTCTGAGTAGTTTCCTATATTAGAAAAATCGATTAAATGCTTTAATGCCTAACCTGCACAATGAGAACAAAAAGAACAATCCCAGCAACTCTGTGAAAATGTGATTGAAAAGAACAATTGAAGGAATGGAGAGAAGAAAATGCCCAAGTCACTGAATATCCCATTAAACCAGTCATTAGGAAATGGAAAGAATATGGCACAGCTGTAAATCTGCCTGGAGCAGGCAATCCACAAAAACGGAGTCATTGTACAAGAGGTAGACTAATGAGGAAGGCCACTAAGAGATTAATGATAACTCTGAAGGAAGTACAGCTTACAGAGACTGAGGTTGGACAGGCTGTGCAGACAAGTGTTGCCCTGTTACTTCACCAGTCCCGGCTTTATGGAAGAGTAGTATAGGGAAAGCCACTGGTAAAAAAATAAAAATGCCTTACTGTGATGATATTTTGGCACAGGATAATGACTGACTGGCCTACAAGCCAATTTAGACTTCCCAGAGCTGTCTTTTTACTTTCTCGTTTATGAAGTATAGGGAAAGTATTATAATCGTCCAAAGATTCGATGTCAAGATTTTGATGAATCTTGACATTTTAGACCTCCCTGACTGTCTTGTATATGAACTGGAGGGAAAGTATTGGACTTCTCTTATCGTGCTAAGTATCACAGTTCACTTGGGGTACCGATTTATTGGTGCGAATCCAAGAAAGCGGCTGCGGGTTGAGGGGAGGTGAGCGAGGCCCTCCTCACTCATGTGCCACCTCTGTTCGAGTTGCTCTACCTCTCGCCATGTGTTGGAGTGTAGGCCTCTGCTTAGCTAGTGATACCTGTTTGTTCAATAGATGTTATCATCTACAGATTGTTAAGGAGTAGTGTTTGACATTTTTAAGAAAGAGATTAGAGCTGCGTGTGTTTTAGAGTGTAGCTGCTGATTGCCAGAGACATCACGCCCTTGGCTAGAGAAAATAAATATATTTTAGTCCTTGTTGATTATGCTACATGATATCATGAAGCTGTCCCTCTGCATACAGCTGCTACAAAAGCAATCATACAGGAATTGGTAGGGGTCTTTGTGAGATCCGTCATCCCTAAAGAAGTCCTAACAGACCAGGGAATGACTTTCACCACGGAGACATTCAGGGAAACGGCTAAGTTACTCCGGATGAAGCATTTAAAAACCTCAGTACACCATCCTTAGAGAGGTTTGTAGAGAGGTTTAACTAGACACTACAACAAATGCTATGCAAGGTGGACAGTGACGATGAAAGGAACTGGGACCAGTATTTGTATTATTTGTCTATCAGGAAGTCTCCACAGGTTTTACACCTTTTGAATTATTATATGGGCGACAGCCCAGCGGCATATTGGACATTCTAAAAAAAGGTTGGTAGGAAAAGGCACTCCCCTCGACAAATATATCAGAATATATTGTGCAATTATGTGATAGATTTGGGATAATCCAGCCCATCCTTAAAGAACACACAGAAAAGATGCAAACAGCACAGGCCTGTAATTACGACTTTGGAATGTTTCTTCTGGAGTTCTGCCCAGGAAATTGTGTCATGGTCCTGACACCCATCTCCCATTCCAAGTTGTTGGCTCATTACCAAGGTCCATACAAAGTGAAGGAAAGGAAGGGGCTTATTGACTATTATTTGAAACAGCAGACAAATACTGTATATCACGTGAACTTACTGAAACATGGAAGAATAGGGTCACTGGTCCCTCCTCTGGACAGCCTCATTCATTCTTTGCTCGGAAAACAGCACTTAACTTCAGGCCCAATTTGATGGCCAATTAATGACAGGAGCTGGAATCAGTTATCCTGTCTGTCTTAGGTGTCATAGAGGAACGTCACAGTTCCTGGTCCAGTCGTATTGTCTCGGTTCCTAAGCCTAAAGGAAAATGGGGGTTTTGCAATGACTTCTGTTGACTTAATCAGGTTTCACAATTTGACGCTCACGCTATGCCACAAGTGCACGACTTCCATGAGTAGCTTGGCAAGGAGAAATTCTTGACCACGCTTGACATGATGAAAGGGTCCTGGCAGGTTCCTTTAATGGACTCTGTCAAGGTGAAGACTGCATTTAGAATCCCTAGTGGACACTGGCAGTACCGTGTCCTTCCATTTGAGTTACACTGGGCGCCAGCAACCTTCCAGCGTCTGGTGAATAGAGTGCTTCGTCCCCATAATTCCTGTTATACTGCCAACCTGGATGACATTATCATCTATTCGAGCACATGGAAGAAACACCTACAGCAGGTCCAAGCCAGGCTGCATACATTAGGTAAGGGCGGTCATTGTATCAACACAAAGAAGTGTTTGTTGGGGTTGATCAAAGCCAGATATTTGGGCTACCTGGAGGGAAGTCGTGGCAAGTCTCGCCCTTAGAGAAACAGAATCATGTAGGATAATAAAGCTGTTCACACTGGAGCTCAAACTCATGAATTAATAAAAGGCCACATTCAGTCCATTCACTGTGGACAGCTCCGTCCATACCTGACACAGCTTGCAGTACTGGAGTTAACTCTTCCCACTCCCCTGAAGTCCTAACCTATGGGCTGCTGTGATATTGAGAGAAGCCTTCAGAAGAAGGCTCAGTGATAGCAAATTACCACCATGAAGAAAAGTTGGTTTGGTGGAGTTTATTATTATTATTATTATTATTATTATTATTATTAATCAATTTTATTTAGATATTTAACTTGACTCCTCTGCCTGTTTGCTTATTTGGGTCAAATCTTGCAACTGATTTTAAACCCACTTTTGGCGAAGCGAATTTCTTCAAATTTTTCATACCTGTTCAGTATTGATGACAATAGAATAATCTCACAAAACTGATGTAATTATGTAACAAATTTTGCCATAATCAATGGTTATGCGCTTCCAATTAGCAAACACACAACGATGACGGAGAGATAATACAATGCGACATAGGAGCATACGAGTGATCACCCCCACTTACCCCTTCCAGTAAGTGGAGTGGGTGAATACACGGGCCGAATTTACTTGTCTATCCTTGTGAAGGAGGAGCCTTGATGATCACGGTGAGGAAGTATTGGCGTACACCTGATGTTCTGTCGTCGATATTATTTTTTCGCAGCGACCGAGCGCTAATCCCATAAGAGCCTGAACAGAAAAATAGAGACCAAAATATAATTCTTTTTAGTATTCAACTAATTCTGCAGAGAAGATATGTTATGTAATACCTTTAAAGAAGCTTCCCATTCATGAAAAATGATTAAAGAAAAATTATTTGCAAAATACTCTGTAAGCAATAAAATCACCGCATACATAAACTCTTATTTTAAATTTCTTTTTGATAGTGTTGACTCTACTTCATCTATACATTTTGAAACTATAAAAGTGTGTGTTTTCAGGGACGTCTTGCTTTGCTTATTATTCTTTTTTAAATACTGTTGAAGTCACTACTTGAACTGTGTTAATAACAATAACAACAGAAATAATAATGACAGTTTTTCCACAATAAATTTCTAAAACCATACCAGGTATATAAAATACCGAAAATCTGTTACTGGTACGGCGAGTCAATGAGAGAGACGGACAGCGGGCTTGGACCACAGACGAATCTTCAAAAGAAATGGAAAAATATTTATGGACTGCAAATATATATATCTACCACAAGAGGGCGACAAATACTGCAATTTTATATATCTCCCACAAGAGGGCGACAAGATGGCAATTTTGCCTTTTGTTGTTTATCATCATCATTTACATTTAATCTCGTTTCTTTTTCATTTTCTATATATATATATTCTCTTTTATTTTCTAATAATTATCTTAATATATTATTATTAAAAGTAAGCAGTTGGTGTCTGTTCTTTCTTCCAATAAAGGACGCAAAGCAGCTTTTCTTTTGATGAAGCTAAGAGGTGAGATTTGAGCCCACTGCCTCTTTGGTCCTGGCTGGTGGTCTGGTGCTGAGCTGCTTCTCGGACCCCCGTTACACTGGAGCTGCAACACTTTTAAGAACCAATATGTCTTTGTCATACAAGCCAAAAGGCTGATGGAGTCTTCCAGTTGTGGGTCATTTTGCAGCAGTTTTTGGGAGTTATGCTAAGGAACTCCTTTCACGACACATGACTTGATTTAGTATAAGCAAGTGAGATTAAGAGGTGACATTACTGAAGTATTAAAATCAGGGTAATCGGCTGTTAATTATAAGAACTATAGTAACAAAAAGAGCAAAAATTATGTCTGGTTCACTCAAAAAGACCAAGCAGGCTGAGGAGAGCTGCATACGAATCCTTTTCAGACAGTCAAGTACTTTTTAAAAGTCACCTTCATCTAACGCTTCTAAGAAAGTAATCTCTATGAATCCAACTGCACTAATGTCCAGATCAGTCCTGAAGCTTCATAAATATTTACATGGATAAAAAAGTTGAGTCCACATACATTTCAGAAAGTATTTCTTCACATAGGCAACAAAGACAACATGTACATATTTTGACATTAATTTGCCTAAAAATGTAACTGAAAATTAGATAGATAGATAGATACTTTATTAATCCCAAGGGGAAATTCACATACTCCAGCAGCACCTTACTGGTACAAAAAACAATATTAAATTAAAGATTGATAGTAATGCAGGTAAAAACAGACAATAACTTTATATAATGTTAACGTTTACACCCCCCCGGGTGGAATTGAAGTGTCGCATAGTTTGGGGGAGGAACGATCTTCTCAGTCTGTCAGTGCAGCAGGACAGTGACAGCAGTCTGTCGCTGAAGCTGCTCTTCTGTCTGGAGATGACACTGTTTAGTGGATGCAGTGGATTTTCCATAATTGATAGGAGCCTGCTGAGCGTCCGTCACTCTGCCACAGATGTCAAACTGTCTAGCTCCATGCCAACAAACACGCCAGTTTGTCCAGGCGTGAGGCGTCTTTCTTCTTAATGCTGTCTCCCCAGCACACCACCGCGTAGAAGAGGGTGCTCGCCACAACCGTCTGATAGAACATCTGCAGCATCTTATTGCAGATGTTGAAGGATGCCAGCCTTCTAAGGAAGTATAACCGGCTCTGTCCTGTCTTACACAAAGCATCAGTATTGGCAGTCCAGTCTAATTTATCATCCAGCTGCACTCCCAGGTATTTATAGGTCTGTACCATCTGCACACAGTCACCTCTGATGATCACGGGGTCCATGAGGGGTCTGGACCTCCTAAAATCCACCACCAGCTCTTTGGTTTTGCTGGTGTTCTGGTGTAGGTGGTTTGAGTCGCACCATTTAACAAAGTCATTGATTAGGTCCCTATACTCCTCTTCCTGCCCACTCCTGATGCAGTCCACGATAGCAGTGTCATCAGCGAACCTTTGCATGTGGCAGGACTTCGAGTTGTGTTGGAAGTCCGATGCATATAGGCTGAACAGGATCAGAGAAAGTACAGTCCCTTGTGGCGCTCCTGTGTTGCTGACCACAATGTCAGACGTGCAGTTTATAATTAATTATAAATTATATTAATTAATTAATTAATAGTTTTAATTAGTATAGTGCAGACCTGAAAATTTCTACTCAAGATTATTTTTAGTAAAATATTAGTAAGAACCTGGACGTAAATGGTCTGAGTAACCTTATTGTGTTAAAACATCTTCTTATTTACTTGTGATCATGATAAGTAGCTAGTTTGTGAACATGGGTTGACTTCTTCTACAGCTCGCTGAAAGAATTTTTTTTTCTTCAGTGTAGATTAATGTCCACCAGTTGATTTTATTGCTGTGCACAACGCTCTGGTCAGGTTGAGGAACATGCACTGGTACAGTTCGTTCCTGCACACACCACAAAACAAAACAGCTTGGCATCCTGGTTGGCAACCCACCAGGCAGACACGTGTCCAGTCCCACCTTCCAGAAATGACCATCTATCTGCTGCAGCCAGGTGTTATGTGGGTATCCTCCTGGCTTGGTCCAGCCATTCGGGTCCTCAACAATGAGAATCCTGCAAGCCAGATCACCCTTAGGGAATCGCGCCACATGGCCGTAGTGCCATAACTGATGCTCCCTTACAATGCAGGTAAGGTGCCTCAATTGGGACTCTGTGAGCAACCACTCATTTGACAAAGCACCCAAGGATTCTCCAAAAAGACACAGTACTGAAGGAACCCAGCCTTTGTCTCAGGTCACTGGATAGCGTCCATGTCTTGCAACCATATAGCAAAACAGGAAACACCAGGACTCTAAAAACTTGGACCTTCGTCCTTTTGCATAGATATTGGGGGCACCACACACCCCTTTCCAGTGACTACATGACAATCCATCCAATCTATCTACTCTTAACATGAAAGTCACTGCTGACATCCTAAATGAAACATCAGCACTGTCCTGCTTAGAGTGAACCAGGAGGTGAAGAGAAACTAGGACACTAAAATTCAAACAAAGAAATATACCTGTTAAGTTTCCAATTTTATCTGTAATTCAAGGTAACTAGGAGGTGCATTGTGTTGATCTTTATACCGTCGCACCAATAAGTCACAAGTCATGAACTCCTAGACCATACCCCTTAAGAACAGGTTACTGTATCGTAGCAGTAAAGCTACAAAATGGCGGTGCCCATGAAAAAAATATGACATTGAAAAGGATGCAAAAATAATTTAACAACCTCAAAATTTCCTCAAAAAGGAAATGACCTATAACCCCAAGGAGACACAGGAAAAATTAAATGCCAAGCATAACAACCACAAAACACTTCTGTTCCCTCTTGCTTTACCCCTGCAACATTGCAATCCTGCACTCTGTTATGGTTCCACTTAGGCAGGAGTATTTCTGATACGCTAAGCAGTTTACCCAGTAAGTGAGTGTCCCTAGATTTTCATATGTTTAGCTTTGTGTTTTCCTGTTGATTGTACAATAAAAAGCAATTGTTGAACTTCTATACCAAATCCATCATTTTCTGAATACTCAAGACATTTATTTTATTTCTAGGGTTCCAAGTTAATAAATGACCGACTTATCCTGGAATGGGACATTCCTGCCATGAATGGAATAATTCATATTATTGAGGGGCCTTTGAAAGCTCCACCTCCATCAGTAAGAGCTTTTCAGAAAAATACCCACCGTTGTGCCTGTCTGAACTGATGACTTCATTTTTACTTCAATTGTAATATTTTTTACTTTGTATTTTGTAGATCTTGACCGTCTCTTCCCGCAAGACCCAGACATCAAACACCACAGTCATTTTCTCAGTTCTTCTTGTGTTTGTGTTGATTTCGATAGCTGGAGGGATGATCTACTGGTTGTTAAAACGCAGAAATAACGGTTTCCAGTTTCAGTATTTCAAGGTATGAGATCTTTTTCTTGCAGCAAAATTCTCTGAAATAAAAAGAGGCATAGAGGCAGGCTGGCATGTCAAAACCTTAGGTAGCATGAGGTTGAATGTTTGGAGGAGGAGAGGAGTGCATGAAAGCAGAAGAAGCCAAAACTGATTTACATGTCAGGATTGTGAGGTTCGCTCTTCATAACAGAGTGGGGAGCTTGACAACCCAGGATTGCTTTAGAAAAGAGCATCTGTTGCTCTCAGCTGAGAAGAATCGATTCAGGATGTTTGGGCATCTAGTTGATGATCTCCCATGGTAAATAGAATGGGCACAGGGAGAAGAGACCGGGATCAAATCTGTGCTAAATTGGAAGGATGTATGCACCATTTAGCTTTAGAATGTTTCAGAAAAGAGATCTTCCTGTTAGGTGGGTACTCTCATCTACAATGCCTGACTTCTGATCTCCAAAACCCTTAACATAGCAAGTTGAAAGAAAAAAAAAATAAGACAAAATAAAGGGTACATAATATCAGAATTCTTATATATTATTCCCCAATATCTGGAATGATGCTTATACCGTACATTTCTCATCCAGGATAATGATGAAGATGAAGCCGTGTCCTCTGGTACAAGAAAGAACCTGGCAATGGTCTCAATCCCAAATCCCCTCTTTAGTGGCTTCAGTGTATTTGCAGATCCTTTTAATGTGAGTACTAACTAATATCTTTTTTTTCCCATGTGCTTTAACATCAATCCATTCATCCATTTTCCAAAACTGCCTAATCTAGTTCAATGTTCTGTGGGGAGCAGAGCTCACCCATACAGAATCAGGTGCAATGCCCAATTTAACACCTGTTTACGGTGCCAGTCCATCAAGGAGCAAATTGAGATAAATGTAAACTGTGTGCTTTAGGAGATGTGCTTGCAAACAGGAGTGTTGACAGGAAATGCTAACACCATACAGGGCCGGGATGTGAACCTACGACCTTGGTACTGTGATGCAGCAGTAGGGTAGGGTAGCTGTGCTTCTTGCCCGCACACATTCTTCACACTTTCCTTTCTTCTCATCTACATTTCTTCAGGTATTTCTTTCCCTAGTTTCAGTGCCCAATGTAAGAAGAGATGTCTGTGTGTTGTGTCTCACCGATGACTGATTGATAACTAACAGAGGGAGACATCTGTTCCCAGAGATCTTGTGCTTTGTCTTTGCTCTGTCACATCTACACTAACTTGTTACTACAGAGGCAAGCTGACATTCTGCTCATCTCCAAAACTTTCTGTTTATTTCTCTTTTTTCCCCCCCAGGAAGCGGCAGATGTCGACAACTCAGAAGCACAACACATCCTTGATTAACTGCCATGAGAGCCAATAGGATGACCTTCCTGATTGACAGTTTATTGTCACCTTATGCAAATTCTCTGGAATTTTGACACCTTATTTGAATTGAAGCATACATGGAGAGAGAAACAATTCTCTGGTGTGTTGCAAATATTCTGTTCAGCTGGAGAGCATCAGGCTGAAATAGCAAGCACTACTTTATAGACTTTATGATTCATACTGTGAATTTTTTTTCTGCAGATGTTTTTATTATAAAGAAGTCAGAATTACCCTAAAAGTAAAAATAAAAATCAAATATACTGAAATAAAATTAGTCTAACGTGTCTGCTCTAATGTTTTGGACTGGGTTGTTGGATGTCACCATTTATGTTCTTCAACAAAGAGCACCACAGATGCGATGTTTGCTCTGAGAGTGTTGATGGAGAAGTATAGTGAAGGCCAGAAGGAGTTGCATTGAGTCTTTGTGGACCTGGAGAAAGCATATGACAGGGTGCCTCGAGAGGAGCTGTGGTATTGTATGAGGAAGTCGGGAGTGGCAGAGAAGTACGTAAGTGTGGTACAGGATATGTATGAGGGAAGTGTGACAGTGGTGAGGTCTGCAGTAGGAGTGACGGATACATTCAACATGGAGATGGGATAACATCAGGGATCAGCTGTGCCCTTTTCTTATTTGCAATGGTGATGGACAGGTTGACAGACGAGATTAGACAGGAGTCCCCGTGGACTATGATGTTTGCTGATGACATTGTGATCTGTAGTGAGAGTCGAGAGGTGGAGATATGCTGTAAAGAGGAGAGGAATGAAGATCAGTAGGAACAAGACAGAATACATGTGTGTAAATGAGAGGGAGGTCAGTGGAATGGTGAGGATGCAGGGAGTAGAGATGGTGAAGGTGGATGAGTTTAAATACTTGGGATCAACTTTACAGAGTAATGGGGATTGTGGAAGAGAGGTGAAAAAGAGAGTGCAGGCAGGGTGGAATGGGTGGAGAAGAGTGTCAGGAGTGATTTGTGACAGACAGATATCAGCAAGAGTGAAAGGGAAGGTCTACAGGACGGTAGTGAGACCAGCTATGTTATATGGGTTGGAGACGGTGGCACTGACCAGAAAGCAGGAGACAGAGCTGGAGGTGGCAGAGTTTTGCACTGGGTGTGACGAGGATGGACAGGATTAGAAATAAGTACATTAGAGGGTCAGCTCAAGTTGGACGCGTTGGGAGACAAAGTCAGAGAGGTGAGATTGCATTGGTTTGGACATGTGCAGAGGAGAGATGCTGAGTATATTGGGAGAAGGGTGCTAAGGATAGATCTGCCAGGTAAGAAGAAAAGAGAAAGTGGAAGTGGTTTCCAAACTCGGAAGTGGGGACCCCCTGTGGCTGCAGGTTTTTGTTCCAACTAACTTCTCTTTATCATTGAACTCCTAGCCTAATTAAGTGAGCTGTTGTTTCACAGTTGCTTGTTTGAAATTGTCATTATTATGATACAATGAAGGGACATGACTACACAGCAAAATAATAGGAAAGCAATAACAGAAAGTAAATCAGTTAAAGCTATAGCAAAAATACTCTGAATGCAGAGTAAGACAACAAGAAAAGCGACCAGGGGCCTCATGTATAACTGTCCCCTTCGTCTGTCTTACCACTATGGGGAGCACAGCATTCAGTTGCTCTGCTTCCCAGCTCTGGAACTCACTACCATCTGAACTTAGAAATATTGAATCATTTTCACTTTTCAAATCTAAACTTAAAACTCATTTGTTTAAAACTTCTTTTTCTGATTTTAATTTTTGTATTTTAGTTTTGTTTATAATCTGTATTTTATCTATTGTTCGGTGTCCTTGAGTGTTTAGAAAGGCGCCAACAAATAAATAAAATATATTTTTGTAACAGGTGTCTTGTCACACTCACAGGAAATCTAACTTAGACACCATTAAAATTTCCGACTACGCCACCCAGTTTTATTAAGAGACTGGGAACTCTTGAAATTTACTGATGATATCACACAGGTTTCTTTAAATTGGGCAGTGAGTAAACACACAATGAAAGACACAACAGTAATTTCAGAAAAAGTAACAGTAACTTCTATTACACAAGACAATATAAAGTACATTGAAAAGATAAACGAACATAACAAAATTTAAAAATATCAGGAACAAATTTCCTTTTTTTAAAAGGAAAACACACAGTCCACACTCTAAGAGTCCATCAAAAACAAGAATTGGAGGATACAACCTTTAGTGGTGCAGAGTCCAGTTTGCGCACTGTTACCCCAATCATTAATTGTCCAACTGTCCACCGATGCACTCTGTTCACCAGACACTTGTTTCCCAACAGAAGTTTTGTCAAATCGTGGAATCCCTTTCAGCGTCTAATCCTCCTTCTTTTTCTTCACTCTGGGCTCCTTGTGTTGCTGTGACCTAGGCACGCCTCACTTCTCGTCCGCCAGCTTTGCTCGGTCCTTTCATGCAGCTTCCCTCTCTCGCTGGACCCACAACCGTGTTCTTGTGGAGCTGTTTCTTCCTCCCTCGGGGTAAGTGTTGCCGTCCGTGTCCCTCACGTTGCACCAGCCACGTACCCCAGTCTGCCAGCGAGCCCCTGTGCTCTCTGCGAGTATCTTGGCAGCGTTCTTAGTGGACCGTTCCTCCTTTGCCTTCTCCTGCCCAGGAGTTTAAATCTCCGTCAGTCCCTGCCGTTGTCAGTCCTGGACAATCGGTTTAAACAATGGCACATCTAAATTTCCTGGGTTTAACAATTAATGAAAACACAAGTTAACAAAATGTATTGTTACCAACCATTAATGAGTACAGATCTGCTGAGTAGAAACCAATATTGTCAAACATGTTGATTTCCAAGTCAGGTAAATAAAGACATCTTCCAAGGAAGGAGCAGGTCTGTTATCACAACTTGGTATTGTTTGTAATCTCAACCAGCCAAAAACTTCAAAGCGGTGACTCCTTTGCAATACAGCAAATACTTACATCCTGCAGACAACCATCACAACATCAGTAATGGGATTACCCAGGAAATTTACCTTGTAACTTCTCACCCCCAGTATCAACAATGGGTGCCTAATGGAACCACCCAGTGTACAAATAAATGTCCCCCTCTGACATTATTATTATTACTTTGAGTGCATCAGGTACTGTGCCATGCAATAATGAGCTATTGATAATACTAAGAATTGGTGCTGCACAAATATCCATTGTGCTTGTTACTAGATTTGTTGGTTCTGGATATAGAGATCAAGTAGCAGGCTTCGTTTTAGAAATTAAAGTTAAGGCTTCCTGTTCTGTTTCAGGATTAAAATTTCTAAAGTGATGAATGCCAGGCTAGACAGGGTTTGCCAAGCTAGTATGCAGTTTGTACTGTGATGCTGAGATCTGGGATCTTATAGTTTTAATTTGCTCATTAATGATGTTCATAAAGTCTGTACTGCTAATATCTGTTGGCATTTTGCAATGAACTTCTCAATTCCCATTTGTTAAATTAGCCACTGTTCTAAATAGTACACAAGGATTATTATTATAGTTATCTATTATTTTAGTGTAGTAGTCTGAGCAAGCTTTAAAGAGAGCTTTTTTATATTTTTTAACATTCTCCGTCCATACAATTTGAAAGACCTGCAGCTTTGTTGTTCTTCATCTACGCTCCAGTTTTCAACACTCTAATTTAAGAGCTTGAGTGATCTTTTTAAACGGGGTGGGTCTCCATGTACATTGATCACTTTTGTTTTAAGGGGAACCACTAAGGTTATATTATAATTTGATGTTAGCTGATCTAAATTGGGGATCTAATGTGGGTAGCGCTGCTGCCTTGCAGTTAGGAGACCCGGGTTCGCTTCCCAGGTCTTCCCTGCGTGGAGTTTGCATGTTCTCCCCGTGTCTGCATGGGTTTCCTCCCACAGTCCAAAGACATGCAGGTTAGGTGCATTGGCGATTTCTAAATTGTCCCTAGTGTGTGCTGTGTGTGTGTGTGTGTCCTGCGGTGGGCTGGTGCCCTGCCCGGGGTTTGTTTCCTGCCTTGCGCCCTGTGTTGGCTGGGATAGGCTCCAGCAGACCCCCCGTGACCCTGTAGTTAGGATATAGTGGGTTGGATAATGGATGATCTAAATTGTTTTCCACAATTACACTTAACTTGCTCAAAGTATCTTGAAGCAGAATTGCAATCTAGATGTTACACTGTTTTTGTTTTAATTTCTGAACGTATTTCTAATGGCAGAACCAAATCAAACATATTTAAGAAGTAATCAGAAATAACTTTATTTAATGGAGTAATATTTAAATTTTGAATTTCAACTCTGTGAATTATAATTAAATCTAATGTGTGGTTATGATTATGAGTTGGACCTTTGACATTCTGACAAAATCCTACTGAATTTAACAAATAAATAAAACATTTCCTAAAAGTGTCAGTTTCCACATCAATGTGTACATTAAAATCCCCCATCATCACTACACGATCATAATTTATAGCTAAATCAGATAAATGATTGCTAAATTCAGTCATGAACAATGAATATGGCTCTGGTGGTCTGTAGACCGGCACTACAATTATGCTAAAATCTCTTTTAATATTTAAAATGAGTGACTCAAAGGATGTAAAGTTGCTAAAATTTTTGGAAGCAATTTGCATTTTGTCACAATGAATTATTCCAGCGCCACCAAATTGACGTGCATCTCTAGATTTGTGAAGGAATGTGTATCCACTTGGTGATGTCTCAGATTTAATAAGCCAGGTTTCAGTGAGAAGACACAAATCAAATTTTGTACTTAATATGATACCATTTGCCAAAGCATCTTTACTTCCAAGAAAGTAGATGTTAATCAAACAGCATTTAAAACTGCGTAGTTCTTTCTGAACTGGTGATATAGTTTTTGTTTTAATTTGAACAAAGTTACAAATACATGTGTCCCGGTGGAGGATCTGATTTTATCTCTTGGTCTAATTATACACCTTATTTTTGGTTATGAAGTCATTTGCATCAAGACTAAATTTATGGGATGCCTAACAACAGGGCATTGTGGGTAACAGCTTCAGGATGGTAACAGGTGGGATAAACAACAGCCTGTGATTTAAGATCACAAGACTGCGGTCTGGATTGTGCTCAAATCAGTCAGCCAGGCAGTTTTGCAGCCATATTTTGGGATAATACAAAAGATCCTCTCCAGTTAGGATGAAGACTATCACTCTTGAAAAATCCAGGCCTTTCTCAAAAATCAGCACAATTGTTCACAGAAGCTATGCTTTTATTTGCACACCAGGTTTCTAGCCAGCAGTGAAGGGAACACAATCAGCTATAAATCACATCTCCTCTATATAATTTTGGTAAGGTGCCAGATACAATTCAGTTCTGACATTTTCTTTTGCTTTGATACATAGAGAGATGAAGTTCCCCTTTAATACCTCAAATTGCTGTAAATAAAAATCATTAGTGCCAACATGAGCAGCAATAAGGTAGATACTTCATCATCGGCCAGAGGATCCAATTTAGCCTGAATTTCAGATACCTTCACCCCAGAAGGCATTTAACATTAACTGCTGGTTTAACATAGTTTGGAATTCTAACATTCCGTATTGTGAATTATAAGCACTTTATTCTTCTCAGGATCCACAGGTGTGCTACAGAGTGCCCAGAATGTGTTCTGGGTCCAAATTGGTGACCTGGGTGCCGAGACACCCGTTTCACTGTTACCCACTCGCCCTGCGGCTGAATTGGTGCTGCTGATTTCGGCCTTGCACTGACTACAGTGAGACCCGGAAAGAGACTGATGCCAAATCAGAAGTAGCCGAATTGTCTAAAAACATCAAGTCAATTCAGTTTTCAGTCTGACTTATCGCTATTAAGTTCCTAAAGTGGTCCTCCAATTTGCGTGTTTTCCTGACCCATTCTAAATTAACTAAGCATTTTTGGTAGGTGAAGCTGTCTGCACTTTTGGCCAAAAAACCTGAACTGTACATGATGCAGGACACACAGCATATAAATGCACCCTCAATGGGCAGAGAGACAAGGCCATTCACATTCAGCACAGAGTTCGTCTTTATCCCGTTCTGCTCCCTTTCTGTTTCTGCATTCAGCTGAATCACTAGGAGTCCGTTGGCTTTAAACTTTCACCACCTGCTGGAAGATCAGCTTTGGGCTGTTGGTTACTTCTTCTTGTCATATGTCAGCTTTACTCCAGTTGAACTTTACTGATGGATTTGATTCGTTTTTGGCTATTCTTTTCTGTACTTGTAAAACTCTATGTGCATGTGTGAGACGCCACTTTCATGCTCCCACTTGCTGCTCAGCCCTGCCAGATGTTGTGTACAATAGGTAATAAGCTTATTATTAAAATGTTTCTAACATTCCTAAGCTGTCTCCCTGGGCATTTGTTTTTTTTACAGTTTTCCATCATAGGTTCAATGTAATTACTTTTTTGTAGTTTTTGGAATTGTCTTCATGCCACGTGCTGCCAGCCTGTTTCTGGTGTGGAGTAATTGGCCCTGCAGTGTTCTCTTTATCCTTGGCTGAGTGTACTTTCAAGATGCTGATCAGCACAAGCAGACTAAATATTTTTGACTAGGAAATAAATCAAGGTCAAAACACCAAATTAAAGGTCATTACCAAACAGCACTGACCAAGAAGCCGAGCGCCAAAAACAAGAACATTAAGCAAGTTTGGAGACAGAGGGGAAAAACTTCAAAACCAGAACAAGATTAGAAACACATAAAGTACGGGTTTTGTTTTTAGGGTTCATTCAAATCATGGATAGCGAGTAGAGTGTTGTCTTTATTTAAACCAGCACATTGATGGTCAATGTGTCTTAGTGACATGCATCATGTGCTGAACAGCCACATAGCAGCATAGACATCAAAAGTTCCAAAATTGTGGTGCCCATAGGAGCAAACGCACAAAATGGTGGTGCCCACCATATCCAATTACCTTTATTATTTTGGCTACCATTTGGGTTTCTTACTGCCACCGACATTTTGTTAGCTCATTATTAGGATAGTGCCCTCAGATGCTTTTCTAAAATTTACCGTTGCCTCACATCTTCACTCACTGGTGCCTCAGCCACTGCCTGCGTGCTCTTTGCAAGTTCTCCTCATGTCCATCTCCAAGTTCTCAGCTCCAACCTGATACCCTGAAAAGTGAGTGATGTCACCTTGTGATGAGTTGCCATCCTGGGTTTGTATTTTCCTGCTCTGAGCCCACAGGTGCTGGTAGAGACGGCAATGTCTTAAATGTCTGAAATGGAAAAAGAAGGTCCAGGAAATGGATGGATAGCCGAGAAGCAAACTAAAATAAATGAAAATATATAAAGAGGTAAGCGGGTTAGGAAATTGATGGCGGGGTGCCGACACGAGTCAATAGAATAAATCCATTTAAAGTAAAACACTAAGGCCACCAGAGGGCACCAGGCCTGCTCAAGGTGGTCAATTGCTGAAGTTCTCAGATTAGCTGCTCTTCATTCACTCTACTGAGTGTTAAACGGCCATCACAACGCATCAATCAGATGTGTTAACAGAAAAGGAGCATCTTGTCCAGAATGGAGAATTTTAACACTTTGTCTTAGAAATCAGAGGAGTGAAAATGAAGAAACAGCGAGAATCTGATCCTGTGTCATCCGTCGATCAAGTGGTGATGTCTGACTTATTCAGTGAGATGAGATTTTTGAACTGATTATATTAAAAGGCAAACAATATCAAGAAAATACTGCAGAGATAATAGAGAATAATAATACCATTAAAGTGAAAGATATTCTGTGTTACAGGTGCCTTTGGTGTTGACAATACAAACTGCAATTGTGAATGGAGACTCACACTGTAGTTTCTCAGGCAGGTTTGATTCTCTCAGAGTCAAACAGCAAGGCCGACACTGAAACTGAAACTGCGTTTGAGTGAAGAAGGAACATAATGCTGGCTTATAAACCTCTGTAATGAAAACTAAAGTGAACATTCAGATAATACCCTCCGAGTGTCACTGTGTATCGGAGCAGGAGTCACTTCACTTGGGGGAGCTCAGGGCTTCAGCTCGGGTCTCCACTTTCTACTCCATCACACTGGACATCGAGTCTGAACCATCTAGCACACAGTGGTCATCCACATCTGCACTGACATCTAAAATAAAATTTATATCTAAATATATTTATACAGGGTGGCACGGTGGCGCAGTGGGTAGCGCTGCTGCCTCGCAGTTGGGCGACCTGGGGACCTGGGTTCGCTTCCCGGGTCCTCCCTGCGTGGAGTTTGCATGTTCTCCCCGTGTCTGTGTGGGTTTCCTCCGGGCACTCCGGTTTCCTCCCACAGTCCAAAGACATGCAGGTTAGGTGGATTGGCGATTCTAAATTGGCCCTAGTGTGTGCTTGGTGTGTGGATGTGTTTGTGTGTGTCCTGCGGTGGGTTGGCACCCTGCCCAGGATTGTTTCCTGCCTTGTGCCCTGTGTTGGCTGGGATTGGCTCCAGCAGACCCCCGTGACCCTGTGTTTGGATTCAGCGGGTTGGAAAATGGATGGATGGATGGATATATTTATACAAATAGTTTTAAGAGAATAGAAAGTCAATATGCAAATGAAAAACCAACACTGGATATGTGTAAATGCTGCCCTCTTGTGGTCACATATGGAATTAAAATAACTTGTATTACATTTTTTAATTATTTTTCCAGTCATTTGAAACATTAACGGTTGTGTTGTTCCCTTGGCACATCTAATTTCAGGCCACTCTTAGCCTCCGCTGTTTGCATGTATTGATTTTCTCTTAGACAGTTTTATTGGGTTTTCTCTTGAAGAGGTTTGACTGGCTGGTGAGGGGGGCACCAGGGTGGCAAGGGACATGAAAAGGGTCTGTCAGGAGGCGTGCAGAGATCGGTGGTGACACACCTGGTAATAGGAGGTTACTGTCATACACCAGTCTGAACAGACAGTGACCACTAGGGGGCGGTAGATCTGGTTTGTTCTCTACAGCACCACAGAGGAGTCCATGTTCTGTTAGTTATTTTCAGGTAAGCATACTCAAGGTTTAACAAGGAGATATAGGTGTTATTATGGGATTTCATTATAATGTATTGTTTTTATTAACTTGAGGATTCGTTTAGTATGTAACTTCAGTTGGTTATTTACCGGAGCCACCGTAGGGTTATAGGAGACTGGCGGCATGTTAATTTCATTTCTAAGTGTATCACAATTCTGAAAACAAAACCTCCAAATGTTTGCCCTCTATGTGCACTTTGTACAATTCAAAAACAGTTTAGTTTATTCAGGCTGCTAATGTTTTGAAATGAAAGTTACGGTTTTTGGAAGCTGCAGCTCTGCAGTAGCTAATGCTGTTAATAACAATAATAGCAGAAATAAAGATGACAGTTTTTCCACACTGCATTTCTACAACCACACCAGGTACATAAAATACTGAACATCTGTTACTGGTACGCCAAGTCAAAGACCAACGAAGGCGCATCTTCAAAAAAACAAATTACTTATGTACTGCAATTTCGTATATCTACCACAAGATGGCAATTTTGCCTTTGTTGTTTATCTTCATCATTTCCCTTTACTCTCGTTTCTTTCGTATTTTCTGTCTTTTTATTTCACATAGCACCTTTCATTTAGGACAATATTATATACTACTTCATTATTTTCTAGTCGTTCTTTCTTTGTTATTGTTTCATATAGCGTCTTTCATGTTGGACACTATTATGGAGCTCTAAATAACTTCAATATTTCATTTGTTCATGTAGCGCTTGTCGCACTGGATACCATTATATAACACGTAATGACTGTTCCATCATTCTTCATGATTTTCTTTTTATTCAATATATTACCTGTCAGTGTGGACACAAATAACACTTGTATCGCATCCAGTTATGTCTAATATGACACAGATATGTTTCTTGACCAGAACGGCATCTTCAATAAACCGTTATTAATGTACTGCAATTTTGTAAATCAACCACAAGAGGGCGACAAGACGTCAACTTTACCTTTCGTTATTTATCATCTCCAAAGTCCTGGCTAATCCATTCCTTCGCGTGTCTCCTGAAGCTCTGCTTGTGGTGGGCCGTATCGTGCACCTGAACTTCACACCGCCTTAGACTTCAGCCTGGGGAGATGTTTCAGTCATGTGCAACCAGGAGGGGACCACGGGGAACACCAAGGCTGGGTGGGAGTGAGTCGGTGTGGTCCTGGGGGATTTGGAGCACGTGACGGGGAAAAGAGAAGTGTGGGTGTGTTAGCTTAGACTGCTGCCCCAATGACCAGCATGAGGTTCGCTGCAGAAAATCAAAGGATGGATGGATAATTTTATCACGGAAAAAAATGAAGGAATTTTTCACAGTCTGCAGTGAGCAGGTCAGATGCAGGCTGATGTAGTCTGTTTAAATGTATTATTACAACACTCTAAGAAGTAAAAATATATGTTTGATCAGTGGCACAAAGGAGACATTTCAATACAATCATTTACTTATTAAGTGTGTTAATTAGATCTACAAACAAAGAGTGCAAACAACTACTTTCAGAAATTAATGCGGTTTCTTTTCCCAACGCTCTATCAACGGTGTCCACTAGAGGGCAGATCAGTCTAAAAATGAGAAAACATTAAAGGTTTGACAAGAAACTCGAGTCAGAACTTTATTTTTGTTATTATTATTTTTTTTTTATTTTACATTTTATTGATTTTATTAAAATACAATAGAATTCCATACAAGCAAGTCAAGTTTAGCAGTCACAACTGCACTTTTGACTGAACAGGCTTCCCATATGCGTATCCGTTGACAAAAGCAGCTGCAGATGACAGGCTGCCTTCTCCACCTCCTCTAAATCCTATTGGACAGTCGTAGCAGCCTACCGGGTTCTACTGCTGGGCGGTGCAATCCCGTACCCTCTTCGCCCATTGGGTGCAGTCAGACTCAGTTGAAAATTAGTGCAAAACGAGCTCACGTGTGCGAGGGTCCTACACAGTGAGCGGTTAGACGAAACACTAAGAGTTATTTTATGTTTTTGCTAAGAACGTTAGTGGTTTTGTAAAATAATTAAAGTTTAGTTGTGGAGAGGCGGCCGGGACCTTCTTACTTTCCTAATTTTTAAACTTAAGCCAGAAGCAAGATGAATCCGGTCAGCAACGCGAAACAGGTAAGTGTTGTTGTTGTTGTTATTATTACTTTTATTAGTTTGTATTTATTACAGTAAGTGAGTCAGATGGAATTCTGCATGATCGCCTGCGCTACTGTGGTTGTTGAAGCCCGGAAGATAAGCTGTAACTGAGCATAACAATGTAAAACTGGAACAAGCGGACAAATGTCGAGTCTTCTGACTGGCACGCATTGTTTCAGTTACTTGGACGTATGAGATGTGCATGGCAGGCATGTCGTTTAGTTTTGAAGTGAGGAGTCTGCGTATTCATTGTGCTACTAAGGATGGCTTCTTTTTAGTAACGAAGCCGAGGTAGCGGTCTTACATTTTGAGTTCCAATAGTGATGGCGCTGTCCAGAAGACAGGTGTGTGTCAGTGGACGGGTCGAGCTGTTAGATCCCGAGTTGTGTTTTTGAAGTGATCTTCACAGATTCCAGTAAACCCTGTGTCTGCTGTATGAGACACTGAAGGTGGGTTTCATTGGCACATGAGGGCAGATGCCGAGGTCACTTACTGATTTGAAAACTGTAGTTCATTTATTGTCACAAGGTAGGAGGAATCCAATCGACATGCGACATCCTCCGTTTTGAGATCCCACACCGCGTTAGGAGCCTTTTAATAACAGGACTGTTTAGAATGTCAGGATGTCTAAGTGACTGTTTTATTTCAGTGGGTCTCATGGATGGGAAACGATGTTTATAATGCCGCACGTTTATAATCAAGTTTTTAAAAATAAAATACAGTTTTATTGCCCCTTTTTTTCAAACTAGAGTGCCTTTGTTGTTCTGTAGCAGAGCAAACTAAATGTGACTTAAATGATTTTGCAGCAGCAGTTAGGGCATTAACGACCTTTGAGCATGGTAAAGGTACTATATAATTAAAATGTACTATTATGTTTTTGTATTTCTTAGTATTTACTTTTAAAATGTATAATGCTCCGTTTGCTTATTATGATTACTAAAATTAAGTATTGGTTTTTGTTTTTCCTTCCTTTACAGCTCAGGTATCTTTCTGATGTTGCCAAGAGGAGGATTCGAGCTCGCTGCCTGTTTCAGCTTGGGCGGCGTCTTGCTGGTGTTTATCCTGCTGAGCTGTTCTCGGAATCCTTTCGGCCGTTGAGCTTCAGTTTATTTGACAACTGATCTCTCCGTTGACACATCACATAAAATAAAGTCTTTTTTGGTCGTCATTCTTGCGGGCCCTCTGCGACGCCCTGGTTCGGGGAGTCACTCTTCATCGCGGGGCCGACTCGGTTGTCGGTCTCGCTCGGGGCTGCCGGGGCTTGGTCTCGATCGGGGGGCCGACTCGGTTTTGCCTGTCGGGGTTGAGGGCTTGTTTCGCTGTGCCACCGAGGGGTCCCCTCTTAAAGAACGGTGTACAAATCATTTATACCGTTAATTCTTCGGTGGCCACAGCAAATAAAGAGCCTGCATTTTGTTTCAGCTTCTCTTATGATGTGGAGGGAGACGCGAACCCGCACTCCTCTACGCTGAATGAGTGGTCCACCCGGTTGAGCTACCGAGTCTGATTGGTTACATAGCCGACCAGACGCATTTAATGTTAGCGACACATCTGTGGACCCCGTAAAGAAATGGGTTGGCCTCTTATCAGGGCTGGAGAGGACGGGGCTCGAACCCTGCACCTCTGCTCTTTACCGGGAGGACTGAATCGGCTTGTCTACCTCGGTGAGCTACTCATCCGTTTGAAAGTTACCAGAAATCTTTCATATCATTGTCAGAATGGAGGTCGCTGCAAATAAACGGACACTTGGCATATTATTTGGATGGTGGTCTTCAGCTCAGGGTCTCCTGTGGCTCGGGTCTGCCCCTTTGACCGGTGTGGTCGGCTCGGCTCGCTCTCTTTTCACGATGTTGCCCTGCTGGCCCAATAGC
Source organism: Erpetoichthys calabaricus (assembly GCF_900747795.2). NCBI lineage: Eukaryota > Metazoa > Chordata > Cladistia > Polypteriformes > Polypteridae > Erpetoichthys > Erpetoichthys calabaricus. The sequence continues at coordinate 32,120,264 of NC_041411.2, read as the reverse complement.
GGTGTAGTCTATAAATTATTGTAACCTTCGACCCCACCACATAAAGAGATTAATTTCGATTTCAATATCCACCTTCACATGATGGGACTCGAACTCGTAAATCCCGTACAGTGGCCGAGTAATAGCGGTGGACTACCCAGTTGAGCTACCGCAGCTCTCTCACCTCCTTGCCGGCCAGTCGTGCTTTATACCATCAACAGCTCAGCTGACCCCTTAAATAAAGGAGTTCCGTATTACGGCTGGACAGGTCGGCAGTTTAGCGGGTGGGTGGGTTGAATTGGCCCGTTTACTGGGGTGAGCTAATCCTCTGGTGGCGAGTGCAAGAAGTATTCAATATTATTGAAAGATGGAGGACCCCGCATTATTATTAAGAAATAATTTGAAGTAAGTCCTGTATGGTGGCTCGACCACGGGTACGTTACACCAGAAAGGGGCGCTTATCCTCCTGAGCTACCCTTCAGTAAAGGAAGCAAGCCAGCTTTTCTTTTCATGAGGATAAGATGTGAGATTTTAAATTTAAATGTATTATTACACACTAAGAGGTAAAAAATATATATTTGATCAGTGGAACAAAGGAGACATTTTATTACAATCATTTACTTATTAAGTGTGTTAATTAGATGTACAAACAAAGAGTGCAAACAACTACTTTCAGAAATTGAAGCCGTTTCTTTTCCCAACGCTCTATCAACTGTGTCCACATCAGTCTAAAAATGAGGAAACATTAAAGCTTGACAAGAAACTAGAGTCAGAACTTTATTTTTGTTATTATTTTTTTGTTTTTTACATTTTATTGATTTTATTAAAATCCAATAGCATTCCATACAAGCAAGTCAAGTTTAACAGTCACAACTGCACTTACAAGCTTCCCATATGCGTATCCGTTGACAAAAGTAGCTGCAGATGACAGGCTGTCTTCTCCACCTCCTCTAAATCCTATTGGACAGTCGTAACAACCTATCGGGTTCTACTGCTGGGCGGTGCAATCCCGTACCCTCTTCGCCCATTGGGTGCAGTCAGACTCAGTTGAAAATTAGTGCAAAACGGGCTCACGTGTGCGAGGGTCCTACACAGTGAGCGCTTAGACGAAACGCTAAGAGTTATTTTATGTTTTTGCTAAGAACGATAGTGGTTTTGTAAAATAATTAAAGTTTAGTTGTGGAGAGGCGGCTGGGACCTTCTTACTTTCCTAATTTTTAAACTTTAGCCAGAAGCAAAATGAATCCGGTTGACGTCAGCAACGCGAAACAGGTAAGTGTTGTTGTTATTATTATTACTTTTATTAGTTTGTATTTATTACAGTAAGTGAGTCAGATGGAATTCTGCATCATCGCCTGTACTACTGTGCTTGTTGAAGCACGGAAGATAAGCTGTAACTGAGCATAACAATGTAAAACTGGAACAAGCGGACAAATGTCGAGTCTTCTGACTGGCACGCACTGTTTCAGTTACTTGGACGTATGAGATGTGCATGGCAGGCATGTCGTTTAGTTTTGAAGTGAGGAATCTGCGTATTCATTGTGTTACTAAGGAAGGCTTCTTTTTAGTAACGAAGCCGAGGTAGCGGTCTTACATTTTGAGTTCCAATAGTGATGGCGCTGTCCAGAAGACAGGTGTGTGTCAGTGGACGGGTCGAGCTGTTAGATCCCGAGTTGTGTTTTTGAAGTGATCTTCACAGATTCCAGTAAACCCTGATCTGCTGTATGAGACCCTGAAGGTGGGTTTCATTGGCACATGAGGGCAGATGCCGAGGTCACTTACTGACATGGAAACTGTAGTCCATTTATTGTCACAAGGTAGGAGGAATCCAATCGACATGCGACATCCTCCGTTTTGAGATCCCACACCGCATTAGGAGCCTTTTAATAACAGGACTGTTTAGAATGTCAGGATGTCTAAGTGACTGTTTTATTTCAGTGGGTCTCATGGATGGGAAACGATGTTTATAATGCCGCACATTTATAATCAAGTTTTTAAAAATAAAATACAGTTTTATAACCCCTTTTTTTCAAACTTTGTTGAAGTGATTTTGCAGCAGCAGTTAGGGCATTAACGATCTTTGAGCATGGTAAAGGTACTATATAATTAAAATGTACTATTATGTTTTTGTATTTCTTAGTATTTACTTTTAAAATGTATAATGCTCCGTTTGCTTATTATGATTACTAAAATTAAGTATTGGTTTTTGTTTTTCCTTCCTTTACAGCTCAGGTATCTTTCTGATGATGGCAAGAGGAGGATTCGAGCCCGCTGCCTGTTCCATCTTCGGCGGCGGCTTGCTGGTGTTTATCCTGCTGAGCTGTTCTCGGAATCCTTTCGGCCGTTGAGCTTCAGCATATTTGACAACTGATCTCTCCGTTGACACATCACATAAAATAAAGTCTTTTTTGGTCGTCATTCTTGCGGGCCCTCTGCGACGCCCTGGTTCGGGGGTCACTCTTCATCGCGGGGCCGACTCGGTTGTCAGTCTCGCTCGGGGCTGCGTCTCGATCGCGGGGCCGACTCGGTTTTGGCTGTCGGGGTTGAGTGCTTGTTTCGCTGTGCCACCGAGGGGTCCCCTTTTAAAGAACGGTGTACAAATCATTTATACCGTTAATTCTTCGGTGGCCACAGCAAATAAAGAGCTTGCATTTTGTTTCAGTTGCTCTTATGATGTGGAGTGAGACGCGAACCCGCACTCTTTTCCACTGAATGAGTGGTCCACCCGGTTGAGCTACCGAGGCTGCTTGGCTACTAAGCCGACCAGACGCATTTAATGTTAGCGACACGTCTGTGGACCCCTTAAAGAAATGGGGTTAGCCTCTTATCAGGGCTGGAGAGGACGGGGCTCGAACCCTGCACCTCTGCTCTTTACCGGGAGAACTGAAACGGCTTGTCTACCTCGGCGAGCTACTCCTCCGGTTGAAAGCTACCAGAAATCTTTCATATCATTGACAGAATGGAGGGCGCTGCAAATAAACGGACACTTGGCGTATTATTTGGATGGTGGTCTTCAGCTCAGGGTCTCCTGTGGCTCGGGTCTGCCCCTTTGACCGGCTCGGCTCGCTCTCTTTTCACGATGTTGCCCTGCTGGCCCCATAGCGGTGTACTCTATAAATTATTTTAACCTTCGACCCCACCACATAAAGAGATTAATTTCGATTTTAATATCCATCTTCACACGATGGGACTCGAACTCGTAAATCCCGTACAGTGGCCCGGTAATAGCGGTGGTCTAACCAGTTGAGCTACCGCAGCTCTCTCACCTCCTTGCCGGCCAGTCGTGCTTTATACCATCAACAGCTCAGCTGACCCCTTAAATAAAGGAGTTCCGCATTACGACTGGACAGGTCGGCAGTATAGCGGGTGGGTGGGTTGAATTGGCCCGTTTACTGGGGTGAGCTAATCCTCTGCTGCCAAGTGCAAGTAACCTTTAATATCACTTGAAAATGGAGGATACTGCATGTAAACTGGCAATTAAGAAATAATTTGAAGTAAATCCTGTAGGGGGACTTGATCACAAGACGGCGAGTAGCTCAGGATGATAAGCGCCGTTGTCTAGAGAGACGCCCCCGGATTCAAGGCCTCATATATGATATTCTTTAAATTGTTTAATTGCCAGTTTACACGCAGTGTCCTCGATCTTCCAATAATATTAAAGACTTCTTACCCCTCATGGCAGAGGATTAGCTCACCCCGATAAACTGGCCAATTCAACCCAAACGGTACCTGTCTGGTCGTGGTACGGAACTCCTTTATTTAAGGGCTCCACTGACCGCTCGCTCGTATAAAGCTCCACTGGACAGCAAGGTTGCAAAGGCAGTTTCGGTAGCTCAACCGGGTAAACCACTGATGTAACTCGACCAGTACCTGCATTGTGTGAGTTCGAGTCCCACTCTGAGGAGTGGAGTGTTTATTTAGTGAAATTGGCGATAAAAATAAAACACATGGCTGTGAGAAAAGAGAGCGGCCCGAGCCGGTCACGCGGTTGAAACAGACCGACCACTCCGGTCAAAGGTGCAGACTAGAGTCGAAGGAGGCCTTGAGCACAAGACCACCCTCCACCCCATAGGATTCACCTCAATTAAAATGCAAAGTTTCCGTTTATTTTCAGCGCCTTCAATTCTGTCATTAATATAATAAGATTTCTTGTAATGTCAAGCCGGAGGATTAGCTCACCGAGATAAACAAGCCGCTGCAGCTCTCCCGGTTAAAAGCAGCGGTGCGGGGTTCGAGCCCCGTCCTCTCCAGCGGTGATAAGAGGCGAAATCATTTATTTAAGAGGTCCACAGACGTGTCGCTAACATTAAATGTGTCTGGTCGGCTTAGTAAGCAAGCAGACTCGGTAGCTCAACTGGGTGGACCGCTCATACAGCGTAGAAGAGCCCGGGTTCGCCTCTGTCCCCGAATCACAAGAGCGCCTCAAATAGAAAGCAGCCTCTTTATTTGCTGTGGCCGCCGACGAATTAACAGTATAAATGATTTCTATATCATTCTTCTAAAGAGGACCCCCGTTGTGACACAGCGAAACAAGCAGGCGCCCCGGCAGCCAAGACCGAGTCAGCCCCGCGATCGAGACCGACAGCAAAGACCGAGTCGGCCCCAGAATGGAGAGCGACTGAGGAACAAAGGGGCGCACCCGAGTCGCAGAGGGTCCAGAAGAATGACGATAGGAAAAATAAACTTTTACTTGATGTATCAACGGAGCGCTCAGTTGTCAAAAGAGCTAAAGCTCGACGAGGCAAAGGGTTCAAAGAGTAGCTCAGCTGCATGAACACCTCAAGACCCAACATACAAGAGGCTGTGGGTTGGAGTCTTACTCTTACTCTACTCCGAAGAAAACATGACCTACAAGGGAAGGGAAAGCAGAAATCAATACATACTTTTAATAATCATAAATAAGCAAATGTAGCATTATGCATTTTTAAAGTGACGTAAATACTAAGAACTTCAAAAATATAATAATTACGAAAGTACATCTTAATTATAGTACGCCTTTCCCATGCTCAAAAAGCGTTGCAGGAATTCGGAAAAAGCAACAGGAAATTCTACAATGGATACAAAATTATATCCACATAAAAAACTAAATAAAGATAAATATGGGAAAACAAGCTATTAGCTAAATGAACGCGCTTGATGGACAGAGTGTTCTCTCGTTTGTCAAAATTTCTTGTTCTTATCTTCTGTATAATTAATTAACAAAACAGAAGATCCAGCTCGCTACTTCTCAATCAGCTCATCCATGTTTACTTACTAATTACAATGTGGTTTTGTAAAACGAACATCAACAGCAGGCCGATTCAAACATTTTTTTCAAATCCTAGCGTTTCACTCTTTTTCGCAAGTGGGCGGTGGCGGCAGTCCGCGTTTGACTGACAGCCAGAAGAGGCGGAGCAGAAACGCCCTTTAGTCCAACGTCCAATAGAATGTAGAAGCTGACAAAAAGAAACGCCCGTCACTCGAATCTCCAATAGGCTTCGAAGATGGAACGCCAACATCCAATTAAACTATTAATCAGAAACGCACACCCCCCTCCACGCTGAAATAACACTTAGAAGGGGAACAACTGAAGCTAAAAATCAGAGAGGGGGATCGATCATTAAGTGTACCGGACTGTTGCGTGTCAATGGCCCGGAAAACGTACGTACAGGACAGTGTCACGGGATATCAGCGCGTTCACAGGCCAGTGTCTCGCCTTGAATTGCAGGTTACTGAGGTTCCTTCACGCACTCCGGTCTGAGGTACAGTATACACCCGTAACCGGTAATGCAAGACGAGGCATCGGCCCATAGAACCGAGACCGCTCGCGTGTGTGCCACTGACTCGGGAAAACTAACAGCACAGTGCAATTAATACTCTGCTACAGAACAACAAAGGCACTATAGCTTGAAAAGAGGGCTGTAAAACTGTATTTTATTTTAATAACGGTTGATCATGAACGTGCTGCATTATACACATTGTTTCCCATCCATGAGACCCATTCAAAAATAGTCACGTAGACATATTAACATATATTAATATCTAAAAAGTCCCGTTATTTAAAGCTCCTAACGTGGCGAAGCACATCTGCATGTTCTCCCGTAACTTCGTGTTGTGCCTCAGCTCAATCGAGGAGTCCCAGTTCGTGGTGACTGGCCTCCCCTTGTGACAATAAATCAACTACAGTTTTCAAGTCAGTAAGTGACCTCGGCATCTGCCTCGTATGCCAAATTGGGAAGTGTGGGTAGAAAGCCACCTTAAGCGTCTCGTACAGCAGAACAGGGTTTACTAGAATCTGGAAAAATATCTTCAAAAACACAACTCGAGATCTAACAGCTCGACTCGTCCACTGACACACCCCTGTCTTCTGGACAGCGCCATCACTATTAGAACTCAAAATTCAAAACCCCTGCCTCGGCTCCGTTACCAAAAAGAAGCCTTCCTTAGTAACGCAAAGAAAACACAGACACCTCACTTCAAAACTAAACGGCATGCCTGCCATGCACATCACATACGTCCGAATAAGTGAAACAATGCGTGCCAGTAGGAAGACTCGACATTTATCCATTTGTTCCAGTTTTACATTTTTATGCTCAGCTGCAGCTCTGCATGGGCTGTCAGCTGTCACCTTATCCTCTGTGATGACCGCTCATTCGGATGAGCCGCTTCTTTTAGCTTCAACAACCACAATAACACAGGCGATGGTGCAGAATTCCATCTGATCCACTTACTGTAATAATAATAACAACAATTACCTGTTTCGCGTTGCGGACGTGCCCCGAATTCTTCTTGCTTCTGGCTTAGAATTAAAATTTAGGAAAGTAAACAGGTCCCGGCAGCCTCTCCTCACAAAACTTTAATTGTCATATAAAAGAACAAACGTTCAGAGCAAAAACAATTTGAACTCCTAGCGTTTTGTTTGACCGGTTAGTGAGAATGGCCGAAGGCGACGCCCCCCGCACAGGTGAGGCCGTTTTCCACTAATTTTCAACTGAGTCTGACTGCATCCAATGGGAGAAGAGAGTGCGGAGTTGCACCGCCCAGCCCTAGAACTCGATAGGCTGCTACGACTTTCCAATAGGATTTAGAGGAGGAGGAGAAGGCAGCCTGTCATCTGCCGCTGGTATTGTCAACGCTGTACGCATATGGGAAACTTTTTCAGAATTTAATCGTTTTTCTTGATATCAAAATTCAAATTGCTCATGTGTTTTTGAAATATGATAGCGCTTTAAAAGTTGATGTTAAGTTTACTAATTATATCAGCATTTTAAAATCCGTGCCGACAAGACAGCACAGTGGCGCAGTGTTTAAGATGGTGCCACACTGTAACGAGTTTGCCTGTTCTTCCCGTGCCAGAGTGGGTACTCCGATTTCCTTCAAATGTCCAAAGGCATGCAGGTTAGATGAACTGGCGACACCACGTTAGCCCCAGTATGTTGTTAACGTGTTTGTTGTCATATGTCTGTGCTTAATAAACTACGTCAGATCACTGCAGACAGTGAAAAATTCCTTCACTTTTTCCGTGATAAAATTTCCATTCATTCTCTGATTTTCTGCAGCGAATCTGGTCTGGGTCATTGGGGCAGCAGTGTAAGCAAATACACCCAGACGTTTTTCCCTGCCACCTGCTCCAAATCCCCCAGGGGTACATCGACAAATTAACAGCCAGTCTTGGTCTTCCCCGAGGTCCCCTGCCGTTTGGACATATCTGAAACATCTCCCCGGGCTGGCGTCCAGAAGGCATCCTGTCAGATGTCTTAACCACCTCGTCTGCTCTCCACACCCCTTCTCATACACAGGCTGAGCCCAGGCACCCAGAAACTCATTTCGTATCTGCGATCTAGTGCTTCGGTCAATACGCACAGTTCATGGCCATAGGTGACGGTAGGAACTTCGATCGATCGATAAATCGACAGCTTCACCACGACTGACTGGTATAACATCTGCAGTCTGCGCCGATCCGCCCGTCGACCTCTGCTTACCTCACCTGTGAACAAGACCCTGAGATATTTCGGCTCCTCCGTGAAAGATAGTACCTCAGTCTCACGTTCTCTGCTGTGACATTGCTAGCTATACGACACTGGCCACCTGTCACTTACGGACTAGAAGAATATTAACGCGCAGTTCGAACGTGTCGCAATAAGGAGAAACACGTTGTGGTCGCTCGGCGCAGGCGCATTGCATTTATCCCAATGCCGCTCAGTCACAGCACGACGTTCTTTAGGAGGCTAAACCTGTGCAATAAATTCTAAGAAGCAAACTTGAATGGGGGGCTGGCATCTGTGGGTGAGTAACTGTAGTCTGGCAGAGAGATCAAAATAATAAAGAAATTCATTAACTAAAACACCCTGCCGGCCGGCCCTGAATGCATCATCTAAGAGGAGTCTTTAAGCGGCTTTAGCTCAGGTATGGTGGCGCAGGGCTAAGGCTTTGACAGAACGACCCCCCGACAAACAGCCGGCCTTGCAATGGATCCCGAGTCGAAGGGGGTCCAGAAGAATGATGGTAAGCATTACTCTCTCTTTTATTTGCAGCGTCAGACATATTGGCTCTTAAAAGTGTTACAGCTCCAGTGTAACGGGGGTCCGAGAAGCAACTCAGCACCAGACCACCAGCCAGGACCAAAGAGGCAGTGGGCTCAAATCTCACCTCTTAGCTTCATCAAAAAGAAAAGCTGCTTTGCGTCCTTTATTGGAAGAAAGAACAGACACCAACTGCTTACTTTTAATAATAATAATAATAATAAAGGTAATTATTATAAAATAAAGAGAATATATATATATATATATATATATATATATATATATATATATATATATATATATATATATATATAAAATGAATAAGAAACGAGAGTAAATGTAAATGATGATGATAATCAACAAAAGGCAAAATTGCCATCTTGTCGCCGTCTTGTGGTAGATATATAAAATTGCAATTTTGTCGCCCTCTTGTGGTAGATATATATATTTGCAGCCCTAAAAACTTTATCATTTCTTTTTTGAAGATGCGTCTGTGGTCCAAGCCCGCTGTCCGTCTCTCTCATTGACTCGCCGTACCAGTAACAGATTTTCGGTATTTTATATACCTGGTATGGTTTTAGAAATGCAGTGTGGAAAAACTGTCATTATTATTTCTGTTGTTATTGTTATTAACACAGTTCAAGTAGTGACTTCAACAGTATTTAAAAAAGAATATTAAGCAAAGCAAGACGTCCCTGAAAACACACACTTTTATAGTTTCAAAATGTATAGATGAAGTAGAGTCAACATCAGGAGATATCAAAAAGAAATTTAAATTAAGAGTTTATGTGTGCAGTGATCTTACTGCTTACTGAGTATTTTGCAAATAATTTTTCTTTAATTATTTTTCATGAATAGGAAGCTTCTTTATAGGTATTACATAACATATCTTCTCTGCAGAATTATTTGAATACTAAAAAGAATTATATTTTGGTCTCTATTTTTCTGTTCATTCTCTTATGGGATTAGCACTCGGTCGCTGCGAAAAAATAATATCGACGACAGAACGTCAGGCGTACGCCAGTACTTCCTCACCGTGATCATCAAGGCTCCTCCTTCACAAGGGTAGAGAAGTAAAGTCGGCCCGTGTATTCACCCACTCCACTCACTGGAAGGGGTAAGTGGGGGTGGTCACTCGTATGCTCCTATGTCGCATTGTATTCCCTCTCCGTCATCGCTGTGTATTCGCTAATTGGAAGCGCATAACCATTGATTATGGCGAAATTTGTTACGTAATTGCATCAGTTTTGACAGATTACTGTATTGTCATCAATACTGAACAGGTATGAAAAATTTGAAGAAATTCGCTTCGCCAAAAGTGGGTTTAAAATCAGTTGCAAGATTTGACCCAAATAAGCAAACAGGCAGAGGAGTCAAGTTAAATAAAATTGATTAATAATAATAATAATAATAATAATAAACTCCACCAAACCAACCTTTCTTCATGGTGATAATTTGCTATCACTGAGCCTTCATTTGAAGGCTGCTCTCAATGTCCCAGCAGCCCATAGCTTAGGACTTCAGGGAAGTGGGTGGGAAGAGTGAACTCCAGTACTGCAAGCTGTGTCAGGTCTGGACGGAGCTGTCCACAGTGAATGGACTGAATGTGGCCTTTTATTAATTCATGACTCCGAGCTCCAGCATGACCAGCTTTATTATCCTACATGATTCTGTTTCTCTAAGGGCGAGACTTGCCAGTGTTCACACTGGTGACACTTTGACACAGATGCCCCTTTTATCTTTGGACAAGGCCACTTTAAAATGGCATTGGCTTTAGAACACTGTAGTTTCACCGTACCCCTTCCCTCCAGGTAGCCCAAATATCTGGCTTTGATCAACCCAAAGAAACACTTCTTTGTGTTGATACAATGACTGCCCTTACCTAATGTATGGAGCCTGGCTTGGACCTGCTGTAGTTGTTTCTTCCCTGTGCTCGAATAGATGATAATGTCATCCTGGTTGGCAGTAAAACGGGAATTATGGGGACGAAGCACTGTATTCACCAGACGCTGGAAGGTTGCTGGTGCCCAATGTAACTGAAATGGAAGGACACAGTACTGCCAGTGTCCACTAGGGATTCTAAATGCAGTCTTCACCTTGACAGAGTCCATTAAAGGAACCTGCCAGGACGCTTTCATCATGTCAAGCGTGGTCAAGAATTTCTCCTTGCCAAGCTACTCATGGAAGTCGTGCACTTGTGGCATAGCGTGAGCATCAAATTGTGAAACCTGATTAAGTAAACAGAAGTAATTGGAAAACCCCCATCTTCCTTTAGGCTTAGGAACCGAGACAATAGGACTGGACCAGGAACTGTGACTCTCCTCTATGACACCCAAGGCAGACAGAATAACTGATTCCAGCTCCTGTCATTAATTGGCCATCAAATTGGGCCTGAAGTTAAGTGCTGTTTTCCGAGCAAAGAATGAATGAGGCTGTCCAGAGGAGGGACCAGGGACCCTATTCTTCCACGTTTCAGTAAGTTCACGTGATATACAGTATTTGTCTGCTGTTTCACGTAATAGTCAATAAGCCCCTTCCTTTCCTTAATTTCGTATGGACCTTGGTAATGAGCCAATAACTTGGAATGGGAGATGGGTATCAGGACCATGACACAATTTCATGTGCAGAACTCCAGAAGAAACATTCCAAAGTCGTAATTACAGGCCTGTGGTGCTTGCATCTTTTCTGTGTGTTCTTTAAGGATGGGCTGGATTTTCCCAAATTTATCACATAATTGCACAATATATTCTGATATATTTGTCGAGGGGAGTGCCTTTTCCTACCAACCTTTTTTTAGAATGTCCAATATGCCGCTGGGTTGTTGCCCATATAATAATTCAAAAGGTGAAAAACCTGTGGAGACTTCCTGATAGACAAATAATACAAATACTGGTCCCAGTTCCTTTAATCGTTACTGTCCACCTTGCATAGCATTTGTTTTAGTGTCTAGTTAAACCTCTCTACAAAACCTCCAGTTTAAGGATGGTGTACTGAGGTTTTTAAATGCTTCGTCCAGAGTAACTTAGCCGTTTCCCTGAATGTCTCCGTGGTGAAAGTTATCCCCTGGTCTTTTAGGACTTCTTTTGGGATGACGGATCTCACAAAGACTCCTACCAATTCCTGTGTGATTGCTTTTGTAGTAGCTGTATGCAGAGGGACAGCTTCATGATATCATGTAGCATAATCAACAAGGACTAAAATATATTTATGTTCTCTAGCCAAGGGCGTGATGTCTCTGGCAATCAGCAGCTACCCTCTAAAACACACGCAGCTCTAATCTCTTTCTTAAAAATGTCAAACACTACTCCTTAACAATCTGTAGATGATAACATCTATTGAACAAACAGGTATCACTAGCTAAGCAGAGGCCTACACTCCAACACATGGCGAGAGGTAGCACATGAGTGAGGAGGGCCTCGCTCACCTCCCCTCAACCCGCAGCCGCTTTCATGGATTCGCACCAATAAATCGGTACCCAAGTGAACTGTGATACTTAGCACGATAGGAGAAGTCCAATACTTTCCCTACAGTTCATATACAAGAAAGTCAGGGAGGTCTAAAATGTCAAGATTCATCAAAATCTCGACATCGAATCTTCGGACGATTATAATACTTTCCCTATACTTCATATACCAGAAAGTAAAAAGACAGCCCTGGGATGTCTAAATTGGCTTGTAGGCCAGTCAGTCATTATCCTGTGCCAAAATATCATCAGAGTAAGGCATTTTTTTTTCTTTACCAGTGGCTTTCCCTATACTACTCTTCCATAAAGCCGGGACTGGTGAAGTAACAGGGCAACACTTGTCTGCACAGCCTGTCCAACCTCAGTCTCTGTAAGCTGTACTTCCTTCAGAGTTATCATTAATCTCTTAGTGGCCATCCTCATTAGTCTACCTCTTGTACAATGACTCCATTTTTGTGGATTGCCTGCTCCAGGCAGATTTACAGCTGTGCCATATTCTTTCCATTTCCTAATGACTGGTTTAATGGGATATTCAGTGACTTGGGCATTTTCTTCTCTCCATTCCTTCAATTGTTCTTTTCAATCACATTTTCACAGAGTTGCTGGGATTGTTCTTTTTGTCCTCATTGTGCAGGTTAGGCCACGATGTTAACTCATCACAAGTTGGACCATTCAGATAACATCAGGTGGGAAAAAGGGTCTTACCCCATCAAAAATCTCAGAGTGACACAAATTTGGTCCTAGTCTTTGGCGTAGAAGTAAAAGCATTTAATCGATTTTTATAATATAGGAAACTACTCAGAACTTCACCATGATTTAGTAGAGCTGATAAGCTGTTCCCCGTGTCTGCGTGGGTTTCCTCCTGGCACTCCGGTTTCCTCCCACAGTCCAAAGACATGCTGGTTAGGTGGATTGGCGATTCTAAATTGGCCCTAGTGTGTGCTTGGTGTGTGGGTGTGTTTGTGTGTGTCCTGCGGTGGGTTGGCACCCTGCCCGGGATTGGTTCCTGCCTTGTGCCCTGTGTTGGCTGGGATTGTCTCCAGCAGACCCCCGTGACCATGTGGTAGGATTCAGCGGGTTGGAAAATGGATGGATGGATGATAAGCTGTTTTACTTTACTAGATACTGCCAGAAGATGGTAGGCAGACCAGGACTGGCTTGCACATCCCAGGAAAGGTGGACTGTTGTGAAAATCCTGGACAACAATAACTTATTGATTTGACAGAGATGGAATAATATTTGTGACAAATCTTGTACGTCATTTGGACGCTCTTTCTACGTGTAAAAGCCAGTTGAAATGAAAGTGTTGGTAATGTTACGGTTTTTGGAAGCTGAGGCTCTGCAATAGCTAATGCTAATGTTTTAGTTAATGTATTTCTTTATTATTTTGATCTCTCTGCCAGACCACAGTTACTTACCCACAGATGCCAGCCCCCCCATTCAAGTTGCTTCTTAAAGTTTATTGCATAGGTTTAGCCTCCTAAAGAACGTCGTGCTATGACTGAGCGGCATTGGGATATAATCCTTCTTCAGTCTTCTTAAACCGGTTTATACTCACCAGGTGACGCCATGCGCCGTTCGCACCGCAATACGCTTGCGCCGAGCGACTACAACGTGTTCCTCCTGTTTCACATTGTTGCGACCCGTTCGATCGGCGCGTTAATATTCTTCTAGTCCGTAAGTGACAGGTGGCCAGTATCGTATGCTAGCAATGTCACAGCAGAGACCGAGAGACTGAGGTACTTTCTTCCGCGGAGGAGTATAAATATCTCAGGGTCTTGTTCACAAGTGAGGTAAGAAGAGGTCGACTGGCGGATCGGTAAGACGTTATACCAGTCAGTCGTGGTGAAGCTACTGATGATCGATCGATTTAAGTTTCTACTGTCACCTATGGCCATGAACTGTGCGTATTCACCGAAGCACTAGATCGCAGATACGAATTGAGTTTCTGGGTGTCTGGGCTCAGCCTTCGTGAAGGGGTGAGGAGCGCAGACGAGGTGGTTAAGATACCTGACAGGATGCCTTCTGGACGCCAGCCCGGGGAGATGTTTCAGGCATGTCCCACCGGGAGGGGACATCGGAGAAGACCAAGCTTGGCTGGGAATTTGTCGGTGTACTCCTGGGGGATTTGGAGCAGGTGGCAGGGAAAAAAGAAGTCTAGGCATATTTGCTTACACTGCTGCCCCAATGACCCAGACCCGATTCGCAGCAGAAAATCAGAGGATTGATTGATAATTTTATCACGGAAAAAGTGAAGGAATTTTTCACAGTCTGCAGTGATCAGGTCAGATGGAGGCTGACGTAATTTATTAACCACAGACATACGACATGGATTGCTGTGCTCTTATGGCTAACGCACATACACTTTCAAACACGCACTGGGGCTAACGTAGTGTCGCAGTTCACCTAACCTGCATGTCTTTGTACATTGGGAGGAAATCAGAGCACCCGAAACAAACCCACGCAGACACTGGAAGAACAGGCAAACGCCTTACAGTGTGGTACCATCTTAACTACTGCGCCACTGTGCTGTCTTGTCAGTCCGGATGTCATATTTTAAAATGCTGAAATCAGAATAAGGAAACTTAACATCAACTTTTAAAGCGCTATCAGATTTCAAAAACATATCAGCAATTTGAATTTTGATATCAAGAAAAACGATTAAATTCTGAAAAAGTTTCCCATATGCGTACAGCGTTGACAGTACCAGCGGCAGATGACAGGCTGCCTTCTCCTCCTCCTCTAAATCCTATTGGAAAGTCGTAGCAGCCTATCGAGTTCTAGGGCTGGGCGGTGCAACTCCGCACTCTCTTCTCCCATTGGATGCAGTCAGACTCAGTTGAAAATTAGTGGAAAACGGCCTCACCTGTGCGGGGGGCGTCGCCTTCGGCCATTCTCACTAACCGGTCAAACAAAACGCTAGGAGTTCAAATTGTTTTTGCTCTGAATGTTTGTTCTTTTATATAACAATTAAAGTTTAGTGAGGAGAGGCGGCCGGGACCTGCTTACTTTCCTAAATTTTAAACCTAAGCCAGAAGCAAGAAGAATTCGGTTTACGTCAGCAACGCGAAACAGGTAATTGTTGTTATTATTATTTGTATCATTTTGTAAGTGAATCAGATGGAATTCTGCACCATCGCCTGTGTTGTTGTGGTTGTTGAAGCTAAAAGAAGCGGCTCATCCGAATGAGCTGTCATCACAGAGGATAAGGTGACAGGTGACAGCCCATGCAGAGCTGCAGCTGAGCATAAAAATGTAAAACTGGAACAAATGGACAAATGTCGAGTCTTCTGACTGGCACGCATTGTTTCAGTTACTCGGACGTATGTGATGTGCATGGCAGGCATGTCGTTTAGTTTTGAAGTGAGGATTCTGAGTATTCGCTGTGTTACTAAGGAAGGCTTCTTTTTGGTAACGAAGCATTGGTAGCGGTCTCGTAATAGTGATGGCGCTGTCCAGAAGACAGGGGTGTGTCAGTGGACAGGTCGAGCTGTTACATCTCAAGTTGTGTTTTTCCAGATTCTAGTAAACCCTGTTCTGCTGTACGAGACGCATAAAGTGGGTTTCTACCCGTACTTCCCAATTTGTCATACGAGATGCCGAGGTCACTTACTGACTTGAAAACTGTAGTTGATTTATTGTCACAAGGGGAGGCCAATCATCACGAACTGGGACTCCTCGATTGAGCTGAGGCACAACACGAAGTTGCTCTGCCTTCTTCGAGATGCCCTGGACTCGTTTCTGTTCAGGGTGCTTCGCTACGTTAGGAGCCTTAAATAACGGGACTGTTTCGAATGCTAATATGTCTAAGTGCCTGTTCCCATCCATGAGACCCATTCAAATAAAACAATGTGTATAATGGCGGACGTTCATGATCAACCGTTATTAAAATAAAATACAGTTTTAAAGCCCCTTTTTCGAGCTTTAGTGCCTTTGTTGTCCTGTAGCAGAGCGAACTAAATGTGATTTAGGTGATTTTGCAGCAGCAGTTACGGCATTAATTGTACTGACGCCCGGCCCGGGGTTTGTTTCCTGCCTTGCGCCCTGTGTTGGCTGGGATTGGCTCCAGCAGACCCCCGTGACCCTATAGTTAGGATATAACGGGTTGGAAAATGGATGGATGGATGTTACGTTTTCCGAGCCAGTGCCACGCACGCACTAGTGGTGTCGGTTCTACGGGCCAATGCCTCGTCTTAAACTACCGCTTACTGAGGCGCCTTCACGCACTCCGGACAGAGGTGCAGTATCGACCCTCTAATGGCACAGGACGCTCATTACTATAGATATTAGTGCAGTTGCCGTTGTAACACAATTTTCTTTTCTTCTTCTGAATTTAAACAGCGTTACACCACAATATGTGTTTTTTTGTTTGCCATGTTTGAATTATAAGCAATGCCAAGTGTTGCGTATTAGTTCTGTATGTCAGTTAATTCAACAGTACTTTTTACCATAAATCTTTTTTTTACAATTCTGCAATAATTTCTCCCTCTTTAAAAGTGTTTTTTCAAGCACTGTGCGTACAGTACTGTACTGTTATGGAAGACTTCATTTTGCAGTTTGATAATTTCTTAATATTTCAAATTTTCAGTCTTTTAATAGGCCAAAGGACATTGGCCTGTGAACGCGCTGATGTCCCGTGACACTGTCCTGTACGTGCGTGTCAGTGGCCCGGAAAACGTAACAGTTCGGTACACATAATGCTCGAACCCCCTCTATGATTTTTAGCTTCAGTTGTTGCCCTTCTGAGTGTTATTTCAGTTTGGGGGGGGGGGGGGGGGGGGGTTATTTTCTGATTACAGTAATCCCTCCTCCATCGCGGGGGTTGCGTTCCAGAACCCCCCGCGAAAGGTGAAAATCCGCGAAGTAGAAACCATATGTTTATATGGTTATTTTTATATTGTCATGCTTGGGTCACAGATTTGCACAGAAACACAGGAGGTTGTAGAGAGACAGGAACGTTATTCAAACACTGCAAACAAACATTTGTCTCTTTTTCAAAAGTTTAAACTGTGCTCCATGACAAGACAGAGATGACAGTTCCGTCTCACAATTAAAAGAATGCAAACATATCTTCCTCTTCAAAGGAGTGCGCATCAGGAGCAGAGCATGTCAGAGAGATAGAGAAAAGCAAACAAATCAATACGGCTGGTTTTGGCTTTTAAGTATGTGAAGCACCGCGGCACAAAGCTGTTGAAGGCGGCAGCTCACACCCCCTCCGTCAGGAGCAGGGAGAGAGAGAGAGTGACAGAGAAAAACAAACAATCAAGAATCAATACGTGCCCTTCGAGCTTTTAAATATGCGAAGCACCGTGCAGCATGTCGCTTCACGAAGCAGCTGCACAGAAGGGAGCAACATGAAGATAATCTTTCAGCATTTTTAGACGAGCGTCCGTATCGTCTAGGTGTGCGAATAGCCCCCTGCACAATCCCTCTACGTCAGGATCAGAGAATGTCCGCTCAAGAGAGAGAGAGAAAAGTAAGTTGGGTTTCTTCTCAGCCATCTGCCAATAGCGTCCCTTGTATGAAATCAACTGGGCAAACCAACTGAGGAAGCATGTACCAGAAATTAAAAGACCCATTGTCCGCAGAAATCCACGAACCAGCAAAAAATCCACGATATATATTTAAATATGCTTACATATAAAATCCGCGATAGAGTGAAGCAGCGAAAGGCGAAGCACAATATAGCGAGGGATTACTGTAATCTGAAACATCTCCCTGGGTTGGCGTCCAGAAGGCATCCTGTCAGTTATCTTAACCACCTTGTCTGCGCTCCTCACCCCTTCACGAAGGCTGAGCCCAGACACCCAGAAACTCAATTCGTATCTGCGATCTAGTGCTTCGGTCAATACGCACAGTTCATGGCCATAGGTGACAGTAGAAACTTAAATTGATCGATCATCAGTAGCTTCTCCACGACTGACTGGTATAAAGTCTTACCGATCCGCCAGTCGACCTCTTCTTACCTCACTTGTGAACAAGACCCTGAGGTATTTATACTCCTCCGCGGAAGAAAGTACCTCAGTCTCTTGTTCTCTGCTGTGACATTGCTAGCATACGGTACTGGCCACCTGTCACTTACGGACTAGAAGAAAATTATCGCGCCGATCGAACGGGTCGCAACAATGTGAAACAGGAGGAACACGTTGTAGTCGCTCGGCGCAAGCGTATTGCGGTGCAAACGGCGCGGAGGCGTCACGTGGTGAGTATAAACCGGGTTTAAGAAGACTGAAGAAGGATTATTTCCCAATGCCGCTCAGTCATAGCACGATGTTCTTTAGGAGGCTAAACCTATGCAATAAACTTTAAGACGCAACTTGAATAGGGGGCTGGCATCTGTGGGTGAGTAACTGTGGTCTGGCAGAAAGATCAAAATAATAAAGAAATTTATTACCTAAAACATTAGCATTAGCTATTGCAGAGCCTCAGCTTCCAAAAACCGTAACATTACCAACACTTTCATTTCAACTGGCTTTTACACGTAGAAAGAGCGTCCAAATGACATACAAGATTTGTCACGAATATTATTCCATCTCTGCCAAATCAATAAGTTATTGTTGTCCAGGATTTTCACAACAGTCCACCTTTCCTGGGATGTGCAAGCCAGTCCTGGTCTGCCTACCATCTTCTGGCAGTATCTAGTAAGTTAAAACAGCTTATCAGCTCTCCTAAATCATGGTGAAGTTCTGAGTAGTTTCCTATATTATAAAAATCGATTAAATGCTTTTACTTCTACGTCAAAGACTAGGACCAAATTTGTGTCACTCTGAGATTTTTGATGGGGTAAGACCCTTTTTCCCACCTGATGTTATCTGAATGGTCCAGCTTGTGATGAGTCAACATCGTGGCCTAACCTGCACAATGAGGACCAAAAGAACAATCCTAGCAACTCTGTGAAAATGTGATTGAAAAGAACAATTGAAGGAATGGAGAGAAGAAAATGCCCAAGTCACTGAATATCCCATTAAACCAGTCATTAGGAAATGGAAAGAATATGGCACAGCTGTAAATCTGCCTGGAGCAGGCAATCCACAAAAACGGAGTCATTGTACAAGAGGTAGAGTAATTAGGAAGGCCACTAAGAGATTAATGATAACTCTGAAGGAAGTACAGCTTACAGAGACTGAGGTTGGACAGGCTGTGCAGACAACTGTTGCCCTGTTACTTCACCAGTCCCGGCTTTATGGAAGAGTAGTATAGGGAAAGCCACTGGTAAAAAAAAATGCCTTACTGTGATGATATTTTGGCACAGGATAGTGACTGACTGGCCTACAAGCCAATTTAGACTTCCCAGGGCTGTCTTTTTACTTTCTCGTTTATGAAGTATAGGGGAAGTATTACAATCGTCCAAAGATTCGATGTCGAGATTTTGATGAATCTTGACATTTTAGACCTCCCTGACTTTCTTGTATATGAACTGTAGGGAAAGTATTGGACTTCTCTTATTGTGCTAAGTATCACAGTTCACTTGGGGTACCGATTTATTGGTGCGAATCCAAGAAAGCGGCTGCGGGTTGAGGGGAGGTGAGCGAGGCCCTCCTCACTCATGTGCCACCTCTGTTCGAGTTGCTCTACCTCTCGCCATGTGTTGGAGTGTAGGCCTCTGCTTAGCTAGTGATACCTGTTTGTTCAATAGATGTTATCATCTACAGATTGTTAAGGAGTAGTGTTTGACATTTTTAAGAAAGAGATTAGAGCTGCGTGTGTTTTAGAGGGTAGCTGCTGATTGCCAGAGACATCACGCCCTTGGCTAGAGAACATAAATATATTTTAGTCCTTGTTGATTATGCTACATGATATCATGAAGCTGTCCCTCTGCATACAGCTGCTACAAAAGCAATCATACAGGAATTGGTAGGGGTCTTTGTGAGATCCGTCATCCCTAAAGAAGTCCTAACAGACCAGGGGATGACTTTCACCACGGAGACATTCAGGGAAACGGCTAAGTTACTCCGGACGAAGCATTTAAAAACCTCAGTACACCATCCTTAGAGAGGTTTGTAGAGAGGTTTAACTAGACACTAAAACAAATGCTATGCAAGGTGGACAGTGACGATGAAAGGAACTGGGACCAGTATTTGTATTATTTGTCTATCAGGAAGTCTCCACAGGTTTTACACCTTTTGAATTATTATATGGGCGACAACCCAGTGGCATAATGGACATTCTAAAAAAAGGTTAGTAGGAAAAGGCACTCCCCTCGACAAATATATCAGAATATATTGTGCAATTATGTGATAGATTTGGGAAAATCCAGTCCATCCTTAAAGAACACACAGAAAAGATGCAAGCAGCACAGGCCTGTAATTACGACTTTGGAATGTTTCTTCTGGAGTTCTGCCCAGGAAATTGTGTCATGGTCGTGATACCCATCTCCCATTCCAAGTTATTGGCTCATTACCAAGGTCCATACAAAGTTAAGGAAAGGAAGGGGCTTATTGACTATTATGTGAAACAGCAGACAAATACTGTATATCACGTGAACTTACTGAAACGTGGAAGAATAGGGTCCCTGGTCCCTCCTCTGGACAGCCTCATTCATTCTTTGCTCGGAAAACAGCACTTAACTTCAGGCCCAATTTGATGGCCAATTAATGACAGGAGCTGGAATCAGTTTTCCTGTCTGTCTTAGGTGTCATAGAGGAACGTCACAGTTCCTGGTCCAGTCGTATTGTCTCGGTTTCTAAGCCTAAAGGAAGATGGGGGTTTTGCAATGACTTCTGTTGACTTAATCAGGTTTCACAATTTGACGCTCACGCTATGCCACAAGTGCACGACTTCCATGAGTAGCTTGGCAAGGAGAAATTCTTGACCACGCTTGACATGATGAAAGGGTCCTGGCAGGTTCCTTTAATGGACTCTGCCAAGGTGAAGACTGCATTTAGAATCCCTAGTGGACACTGGCAGTACCGTGTCCTTCCATTTGAGTTACACTGGGCGCCAGCAACCTTCCAGCGTCTGGTGAATAGAGTGCTTCGTCCCCATAATTCCTGTTATACTGCCAACCTGGATGACATTATCATCTATTCGAGCACATGGAAGAAACACCTACAGCAGGTCCAAACCAGGCTCCATACACTAGGTAAGGGCGGTCATTGTATCAACACAAAGAAGTGTTTCTTTGGGTTGATCAAAGCCAGATATTTGGGCTACCTGGAGGGAAGTCGTGGCAAGTCTCGCCCTTAGAGAAACAGAATCATGTAGGATAATAAAGCTGGTCACACTGGAGCTCGAACTCATGAATTAATAAAAGGCCACATTCAGTCCATTCACTGTGGACAGCTCTGTCCAGACATGACACAGCTTGCAGTACTGGAGTTCACTCTTCCCACTCACTTCCCTGAAGTCTTAACCTATGGGCTGCTGTGACACTGAGAAAAGCCTTCAGAAGAAGGCTCAGTGATAGCAAATTATCACCATGAAGAAAAGTTGGTTTGGTGGAGTTTATTTTTATTATAATTATTAATCAATTTTATTTAACAGGGGGAACAGTGTGGTTTTCGTCCTGGTCGCGGAACAGTGGACCAGCTCTATACCCTTAGCAGGGTCCTGGAGGGTGCATGGGAGTTTGCCCAACCAGTCTACATGTGTTTTGTGGACTTCGAAAAGGCATTCGACCGTGTCCCTCGGGGAATCTTGTGGGGGGCACTCCGAGAGTATGGGGTACCGGCCCCCCTGATAAGGGCTGTTCGGTCCCTGTACGATCGGTGCCAGAGCTTGGTCCGCATTGCCGGCAGTAAGTCGAACCCGTTTCCAGTGAGAGTTAGACTCCGCCAGGGCTGCCCTTTGTCACCGATTCTGTTCATAACTTTTATGGACAGAATTTCTAGGCGCAGCCAGGGCGTTGAGGGGGTCTGGTTTGGTGGGCTCAGGATTGGGTCACTGCTTTTTGCAGATGATGTTGTCCTGTTTGCTTCATCAGGCCGTGATCTTCAGCTCTCTCTGGATCGGTTCGCAGCCAAGTGTGAAGCGGCTGGGATGAGAATCGGCACCTCCATATCTGAGACCATGGTCCTCAGCCGGAAAAGGGTGGAGTGCCCTCTCAGGGGTGGGAGCGAGATCCTGCCCCAAGTGGAGGAGTTCAAGTATCTCGGGGTCTTGTTCACGAGTGAGGGAAGAATGGAGCGTGAGATCGACAGGCGGATCGGTGCGGCATCCGCAGTAATGCGGGCGCTGCATCGGTCTGTCATGGTGAAAAAGGAGCTGAGCCGCAAGGCGAAGCACTCAATTTACCAGTCGATCTATGTTCCTACCCTCACCTATGGTCATGAGCTATGGGTAGTGACCGAAAGAACGAGATCGCGAATACAAGCGGCTGAAATGAGTTTCCTCCACAGGGTGTCTGGGCTTTCCCTTAAAGATAGGGTGAGAAGCTCAGTCATCCGGGAGGGGCTCAGAGTAGAGCCGCTGCTCCTCCGCATCGAGAGGAGTCAGATGAGGTGGCTCGGGCATCTGATCAGGATGTCTCCTGGACGCCTCCCTGGTGAGGTGTTTCGGGCACGTCTAACCGGGAGGAGGCCCCGGGGAAGACCCAGGACACGTTGCAGGGACTATGTCTCTCAACTGGCCTGGGATCGCCTTGAGATTCTCCCGGAAGAGCTAGAAGAAGTGGCCGGGGAGAGGGAAGTCTGGGCATCTCTGCTCAAGCTGCTGCCCCCGCGACCCGACCTCGGATAAGCGGGAGACAATGGATGGATGGATGGATACATTTTATTTAACTTGACTCCTCTGCCTGTTTGCTTATTTGGGTCAAATCTTGCAACTGATTTGAAACCCACTTTTGGCGAAGCGAATTTCTTCAAATTTTTCATACCTGTTCAGTATTGATGACAATACAATAATCTGTCAAAACTGATGTAATTATGTAACAAATTTCGCCATAATCATTGGTTATGCGGTTCCAATTAGTGAACACACAACGATGATGGAGAGGGAATACAGTGCAACATAGGAGCATACGAGTGAGAGACGCGTCGGATCGCCCCCACTTGCCTCTTCCAGTGAGTGGAGTGGGTGAATACACGGGCCGACTTTACTTGTCTATCCTTGTGAAGGAGGAGCCTTGATGATCACGGTGAGGAAGTACTGGCGTACGCCGGACGTTCTGTCGTCAATATTATTTTTTCGCAGAGACCGAGCGCTAATCCCATAAGAGCCTGAACAAAAAAATAGAGACCAAAATATAATTCTTTTTAATATTCAAATAATTCTGCAGAGAAGATATGTTATGTAATACCTTTAAAGAAGCTTCCCATTCATGAAAAATGATTAAAGAAAAATTATTTGCAAAATACTCTGTAAGCAATAAGATCACCGCATACATAAACTCTTATTTTAAATTTCTTTTTGATAGTGTTGACTCTACTTCATCTATACATTTTGAAACTATAAAAGTGTGTGTTTTCAGGGACGTCTTGCTTTGCTTATTATTCTTTTTTAAATACTGTTGAAGCCACTACTTGAACTGTGTTAATAACAATAACAACAGAAATAATAATGACAGTTTTTCCACACTGCATTTCTAAAACCATACCAGGTATATAAAATACCGAAAATCTGTTACTGGTACGGCGAGTCAATGAGAGAGACGGACAGCGGGCTTGGACCACAGACGAATCTTCAAAAGAAATGGAAAAGTATTTATGGGCTGCAAATATATATATCTACCACAAGAGGGCGACTAAAGTTGCAATTTTATATATCTACCACAAGAGGGCGACAAGATGGCAATTTTGCCTTTTGTTGTTTATCATCATCATTTACATTTACTCTCGTTTCTTTTTCATTTTCTATATATATATATATATTCTCTTGTATTTTCTAATAATTATTTTAATATATTATTATTATTAAAAGTAAGCAGTTGGTGTCTGTTCTTTCTTCCAATAAAGGATGCAAAGCAGCTTTTCTTTTGATGAAGCTAAGAGGTGAGATTTGAGCCCACTGCCTCTTTGGTCCTGGCTGGTGGTCTGGTGCTGAGTTGCTTCTCAGACCCCCGTTACACTGGAGCTGCAACACTTTTAAGAACCAATATGTCTGACGCTGCAAATAAAAGAGAGAGTAATGCTTACCATCATTCTTCTGGACCCCCTTCGACTCGGGATCAATTGCAAGGCCGGCTGTTTGTCGGGGGTGGGGGGGGGTCGTTCTGTCAAAGCCTTAGCCCTGCGCCACCATACCTGAGCTAAAGCGGCTTAAAGACTCCTCTTAGATGATGCATTCAGGGCCGGCCAGCAGGGTGTTTTAGTTAATGAATTTCTTTATTATTTTGATATCTCTGCCAGACCACAGTTACTCACCCACAGATGCCAGCCCCCCATTCAAGTTTGCTTCTTAAAATTTATTGCACAGGTTTAGCCTCCTAAAGAACGTCGTGCAGAGCCAGCCCTAGACAATTTCGGGCCCGAAGCAAACTGATACCGAAGGCCGGCCCGACCCCTGCAGCTAGGGGGTCCAGGGCAGAGCTCTGGCCGCCAAGCGATTTCCTGCATTCTGAGCTGCAGAAATGCATTTTTCCGGCATCTGTAACCATCACTTTTTGACAATTTCTGTTTGACACTGACAACCGTAACCGTAACCCACTGACAGGAGCCAAATTTGCAGGCTGTCAGCGCAGACTGCCGCCTTTTTGGGTAGCGAAGAATTCATCTTTCGCTGCTTTTTCTTTATGTTTTTGAGCACCTGATTTATATTTCTTTGGCGGTGGAACTGAAGTCATTTGAAATACAATAATTTCAAACTGTGGAAATTCGGCAAGGCCTAACTACTATCTACAAGACCTTCTTTCTAACAAAATGGAAATATATTTATATGAAGGAAAGTGATGGCTTTACGAAGAGAAGGGCCCCTTTGATGCTCTGTGGAGAATGCAGTGCGTAGGAGGGGCCCTGACTGAAGCGTAAGTGGCCGCCTACTGAGGACAGAGGCACAGATGAGCCGTGGAGGAGGCAACAGGCGCGCAGGCCTGAGTGAAGCATAATGAAGATTGGACTGCCGAGTGGAGATGTCCACGTGGAGTAATTGGGTGATAGAATATGTTGTCCGTGAATTATATATATAAAAAAATTAGTAATAGAGGTTGGAGTGAAGGAGTCTGTTGCTCCATTGGGCAGATGTCGAGTCTTCCTACTGGCACGCATTGTTTCACTTATTCGGACGTATGTGATGTGCATGGCAGACATGTCGTTTAGTTTTGAAGTGAGGTGTCTGTGTATTCTTTGCATTACTAAGTAAGGCTTCTTTGTGGTAACGGAGCCGAGGCAGGGGTTTTAAATTTTGAGTTCTAATAGTGATGGTGCTGTCCAGAAGACAGGGGTGTCTCAGTGGACGAGTCGAGCTGTTAGATCTCGAGTTGTGTTTTTGAAGATATTTTTCCAGATTCTAGTAAACCCTGTTCTGCTGTATGAGACGCTTAAGGTGGGTTTCTACCCACACTTCCCAATTTGGCATACGAGGGCAGATGCCGAGGTCACTTACTGACTTGAAAACTGTAGTTGATTTATTGTCACAAGGGGAGGCCAGTCACCACGAATTGGGACTCCTCGATTGAGCTGAGGCACAACACGAAGTTACAGGAGAACATGCAGATGTGCTTCGCCACGTTAGGAGCTTTAAATAACGGGACTTTTTAGATATTAATATATGTTAATATGTCTACGTGACTATTTTTGAATGGGTCTCATTGATGGGAAACAATGTGTATAATGCAGCACGTTCATGATCCACCGTTATTAAAATAAAATAGTTTTACAGCCCTCTTTTCAAACTATAGTGCCTTTGTTGTTCTGTAGCAGAGCATTAATTGCACTGTGCTGTTAGTTTTCCCGAGTCAGTGGCACACACGCGAGCGGTCTCGGTTCTATGGGCCGATGCCTCGTCTTGCATTACCGGTTACGGGTGTATACTGTACCTCAGCCCGGAGTGCTACGGAGTGCGTGAAGGCACCTCAGTAACCTGCAATTCAAGGCGAGACACTGGCCTGTGAACGCGCTGATATCCCGTGACACTGTCCTGTACGTGCGTGTCAGTGGCCCGGAAAACGTAACAGTCCGGTACACTTAATGATCGAACCCCCTCTCTGATTTTTAGCTTGACTTGTTCCCCTTCTAAGTGTTATTTCAGCGGGGGGTATGGGGGGGGGAATTTCTGATTAATACTTTAATTGGATGTTGGCGTTCCATCTTCGAAGCCTATTGGAGATTCGAGTAACGGGCGTTTCTTTTTGTCAGCTTCTACATTCTATTGGCCCCTCCTTTAACCGCCACCTTACCGTGGTGGAGGGGTTTGCGTGTCCCAATGATCCTAGGAGCTCTGTTGTCCGGGGCTTTATGCCCCTGGTAGGGCCACCCAAGGCAAACTGGTCCTAGGTGAGGGATGAGACAAAGAGCGGTTAAACAAACCTCCTATGATGGAAAACAATTTTGGACGGCGTTTTCCCTTGCCCGGACGCGGGTCACCGGGGCCCCACTCTGGAGCCAGGCCTGGAGGTGGGCTCGATGGCGAGCGCCTGGTGGCCGGGCCTGCACCCATGGGGCTCGGCCGGGCACACCCTGAAGAGGCAACGTGGGTCCCCCTTCCCATGGGCTCACCACCTATGGGAGGGGCTAAGGAGGTCGGGTGCAGTATGAGTTGGGTGGTGGCCGAAGGCGGGGACCTTGGCGGTCCGATCCTCGGCTACAGAAGCTGGCTCTTGGGACGTGGAATGTCACCTCTCTGAAGGGGAAGGAGCCTGAGCTAGTGCGAGAAGTTGAGAGGTTCCGGCTAGATATAGTCGGACTCACCTCGACGCACAGCTTGGACTCTGGAACCAATCTCCTTGAGAGGAGCTGGACTCTGTACCACTCTGGAGTTGCCCCCGGTGAGAGGCGCAGAGCGGGTGTGGGTATACTTATTGCCCCCCGACTTGGAGCCTGTACTTTGGGGTTTACCCCGGTGGATGAGAGGGTAGCCTCCCTTCGCCTTCGGGTGGGGGGGACGGGTCCTAACTGTTGTTTGTGCGTATGCACCGAACAGCAGTTCGGAGTACCCACCCTTTTTGGAGTCCCTGGAGGGGATGCTAGAGGGAATACCTTCTGGGGACTCCCTCGTTCTGCTGGGAGACTTCAGTGCTCACGTGGGCAATGACAGTGAGACCTGGAAGGGCGTGATTGGGAGGAATGGCCCCCCAGATCTGAACCCGAGCGGTGTTTTGTTATTGGACTTCTGTGCTCGTCACGGATTGTCCATAACGAACACCATCTTCAAGCTTAGGGGTGTTCATATGTGCACTTGGCACCAGGACACCCTAGGCCTCAGTTCGATGATCGACTTTGTGGTCGTGTCATCGGACTTGCAGCCACATGTCTTGGACACTCGGGTGAAGAGAGGGGCAGAGCTGTCAACTGATCACCACCTGGTGGTGAGTTGGCTTCGATGGTGGGGGAGGATGGCGGTCAGGCGTGGTAGGCCCAAACGTGTTGTGAGGGTCTGCTGGGAACGTCTGGCAGAGCCCCCTGTCAGAAGTAGCTTCAACTCCCACCTCCGGCAGAACTTCGACCACATCCCGAGGGAGGTGGGGGACATTGAGTCCGAATGGGCCATGTTCCGTGCCTCTATTGTTGAGGCAGCTGACCGGAGCTGTGGCCGTAAGGTGGTCGGTGCCCGTCGTGGCAGCAATCCCCGAACCCGTTGGTGGACACCGGCGGTGAAGGATGCCGTCAAGCTGAAGAAGGAGTCCTACCGGTCCCTTTTGTCCTGTGGGACCCTGGAGGCAGCTGATAGGTACCGGCAGGCCAAGCGGAATGCGGCTTTGGTGGTTGCTGAGGCAAAAACTCGGGCGTGGGAGGAGTTTGGGGAGGCCATGGAGAACGACTTTTGGACGGCTTCGAGAAGATTCTGGTCCACCATCCGGCGTCTCAGGAAGGGGAAGCAGTGCAGTGTCAACACTGTATATGGCGGGGATGGTGCGCTGCTGACCTCGACTCGGGACGTTGTGGGTCGGTGGGGGGAGTACTTCGAAGACCTACTCAATCCCACTAACATGCCTTCCAATGAGGGAGCAGAGCCTGGGGACTCAGAGGTGGGCTCCCCCATCTCTGGGACTGAGGTCACCGAGGTGGTCAAAAAACTCCTTGGTGGCAGGGCCCGGGGGGTGGATGAGATACGCCCGGAGTTCCTCAAGGCTCTGGGTGTTGTAGGACTGTCTTGGTTGACACGCCTCTGCAACACCGTTCTGTAAGAGGGGACCCCTCGGTGGCACAGCGAAACAAGCACTCAACCCCGACAGCCAAAACCGAGTCGGCCCCGCGAACGAGACCAAGCCTCGGCAGTCCCTCGCGAGACCGACAACCGAGTCGGCCCTGCGATGAAGAGTGATCCCCGAACCCGGGCGTCCCCTGAGTCGCAGTGGGCCCGCAAGAATGACGACCAAAAAAGACTTTATTTTATGTGATAAACACCGGCATGATGCCGCCGACGATGGAACAGGCGGCGAGCTCGAATCCTCCTCTTGCCATCATCAGAAAGATACCTGAGCTGTAAAGGAAGGAAAAACCAATACTTAATTTTAGTAATCATAATAAGCAAACGGAGCATTATACATTTTAAAAGTAAATACTAAGAAATACAAAAACATAATAGTACATTTTAATTATATAGTACCTTTACCATGCTCAAAGATAGTTAATGCCCTAACTGCTGCTGCAAAATCACTTCAACAAAGGCACTCTAGTTTGAAAAAAAGGGGCTATAAAACTGTATTTTATTTTTAAAAACTTGATTATAAACATGCGGCATTATAAACTTCGTTTCCCATCCATGAGACCCACTGAAATAAAACAGTCACTTAGACATCCTGACATTCTAAACAGTCCTGTTATTAAAAGGCTCCTAACGCGGTGTGGGATCTCAAAACGGAGGATGTCGCATGTCGATTGGATTCCTGCTACCTTGTGACAATAAATGAACTACAGTTTTCAAATCAGTAAGTGACCTCGACATCTGCCCTCATGTGCCAATGAAACCCACCTTCAGTGTCTCATACAGCAGACACAGGGTTTCCTGGAATCTGTGAAGATCACTTCAAAAACACAACTCGGGATCTAACAGCTCGACCCGTCCACTGACACACACCTGTCTTCTGGACAGCGCCATCACTATTGGAACTCAAAATGTAAGACCGCTACTTCGGCTTCGTTAATAAAAAGAAGCCTTCCTTAGTAACACAATGAATACGCAGACACCTCACTTCAAAACTAAACGACATGCCTGCCATGCACATCTCATACGTCCAAGTAACTGAAACAATGCGTGCCAGTCAGAAGACTCGACATTTGTCCGCTTGTTCCAGTTTTACATTGTTATGCTCAGTTACAGCTTATCTTCCGTGCTTCAACAACCACAGTAGTGCAGGCGATGATGAAGAATTCCATCTGACTCACTTACTGTAATAAATACTGTGGACGAAAAAGGCACACTGGAAAGCAGACAGATAATATTTTCTCATTTCACTTTATTTATTCATTCGGAGTCGCAGTAAGTAGAGATTCAAAAGAGTATAACTTATTGCCGCAAAGCTCAATTGAACCCTGATCAAAAGCCAGGAGGGGTTTTTTATACTGCATCTCATGATTAATAAGACAGAAAGAACATCCTTATCAAAACAGCAATGTCTGTTGAGCTAAGCATTATCTGTGTTTTCAAAGCTGAGCACAGGAGAGATGCCTTTGCATAAACCACATGTACTTTCTGCAGCCTTGTGACCTTGTCCCTGAAACATTCACTCTGAGAAGGGGAAAACAAGAAACAGCTTACATTTTATTCATGTGGACACTATTTCTACTGAACCCTGAAATAACATATTTTTGTTAGTTCATAAGCCAAAGCGTCCCTCACTGGCAAGTTGGAAAAATAGTTATTATAAAAATTCTAATTTACTAAACACACAAAATACATGGTGCTGAGGAGAACATTCTTCTTCTACAATACAAACTAATAAAAGTAAAAATAATAACAACAACAACACTTACCTGTTTCGCGTTGCTGACGTCAACCGAATTCATCTTGCTTCCGGCTAAAGTTTAAAAATTAGTAAAGTAAGAAGGTCCCGGCCGCCTCTCCACAACTAAACTTTAATTATTTTACAAAACCACTATCGTTCTTAGCAAAAACATAAAATAGCTCTTAGTGTTTCGTCTAACCGCTCACTGTGTAGGACCCTCGCACACGTGAGCTCGTTTTGCACTAATTTTCAACTGAGTCTGACTGCACCCAATGGGCGAAGAGGGTGAGGGATTGCACCGCCCAGCAGTAGAACCCGATAGGCTGCTACGACTATCCAATAGGTTTTAGAGGAGGTGGAGAAGGCTGCCTGTCATCTACCGCTGGTGTTGCCAACGCTATATACGAATATGGGAAGCTTTTTCAAAATGTAATCGTCTTTCTTGATATCAAAATTCATACTGTTTGACATTAAGTTTTCTAATTCTGATGTCAACATTTTAAAAAGTGTCATCCGGGCTCATAAGACAGCACAGTGGCGCAGTGGTTGCCTGACTGTAAAGGGTTTGCCTGTTCTTCCCATGCATGCGTGGGTTTGCTCCGGGTGCTCCGGTTTCCTCGCAATGTCCAAAGACACGCAGGTTAGGTGAACAGGCGGCACTACATTAGCCCTTCAGTGTGTTTTACGTGTGAGTGTTAGCCATAAGAGCACAGCAATCCATGTCGTATGTCTGTAATTAATAAACTGCGTCAGCCTGCACCTGATCTGATCACTGCAGACTGTAAAAAATTCCGTCACTGTTTCCGTGATAAAAATATCCATCCATCCTTTGATTTTCTGCAGCGAATCTGGTCTGGGTCACTGGGGCAGCAGTCTAAGCAAATACGCTCAGACTTCTCATTTCCCTGTCACCTGCTCTAAATCCTCCAGAGGGACACCGACTAATTCCCACCCAGCCTTGGTCTTTCGCGATGTCCCCTCCCAGTTGGACATGCCTGAAACATCTCCCCGGGCTGGCGTCGAGAGATATGTAGATATGTAGATATGTATATATGTATATGTATATACAGTGGTGTGAAAAACTATTTGCCCCCTTCCTGATTTCTTATTCTTTTGCATGTTTGTCACACAAAATGTTTCTGATCATCAAACACATTTAACCATTAGTCAAATATAACACAAGTAAACACAAAATGCAGTTTTTAAATGATGGTGTTTATTATTTAGGGAGAAAAAAAATCCAAACCTACATGGCCCTGTGTGAAAAAGTAATTGCCCCCTTGTTAAAAAATAACCTAACTGTGGTGTATCACACCTGAGTTCAATTTCCGTAGCCACCCCCAGGCCTGATTACTGCCACACCTGTTTCAATCAAGAAATCACTTAAATAGGAGCTGCCTGACACAGAGAAGTAGACCAAAAGCACCTCAAAAGCTAGACATCATGCCAAGATCCAAAGAAATTCAGTAACAAGGGAGAGAGTAGGAGAAGGGGAAGGAGTGGAAGGAAAGGAGGAAGAAATGGGAAGCATGCATTCTTCGTGTAACATAAAAGCCTTGGCCATGGAGGCAGTGAAATACTGGGACACAAGATATCTAATTAGGGGGACTACACAGCAGGCCACAAGTAACAGAATGATAAAAGCAACGGCCAGTGAAATAAAAACTGACCTGAGCCATCAGCCCCAGGGGCTAGAAATGCCAGAAGTGGTAGCTAATTCATTTGAAAGGGCAGTTAAACCTGGCAAAGCACGGTGATTGATACATCGGGAGCCGTATTATTAGGGATGTAAGTGCAGCACACATCACCAAACACAGCACATACACCCCCCTTTTCAGCAAGGAGCATATGTAATGCTAATCGATTTGGCAAGTCATAAGGGATGTTCTATCAAGCTGTTCATGTATCCCTTCAACAGCCTCTTTAGTAAAATTCAGGAAACGCTGTTGGTTGTAATATAAGTAATTAATCCAATCTACATTTTTATTTATTGTAATTTGGGGGAAAATAGACTCAAATCCGGCAGCAACTTGATCTTGCGCTTGAAATTTATCAAGGACTCCACAAGGGACACCAATGGAATCAAAGTAAACGCCAGGGCCGTGAAGAGAGAATGTGGAGGGGTCAGCAGAGCGGGGTCGATGACGTCGGCCAGAGCTGGACGACACGTGAGGAGAATTCAAAGGGAGGAGGTGGAATGGCATAACAAGTTGGGTTAATGTGCATGTGCCAGTCCAAACAGGGGGAAGAATATCAAGTAATTTTAATGTACTGCACATCCACCAAATATCAGCACGCGGAGTGGACTGTGTCAACAGGAAAAGTGATAATGTAGAATTAAATGAGGTGGAGTTAACCTGGAAAGTCTGGGAACAGAAGGAAGAAGGGATATGACCAACATTAGTACCTTGGAAGGGGGAACTATAATTACTAGAGAAGCAGGTATAATTGCCTTCATGAGACTGGAACATCGGGGGAGTCATTTGAGGAGTGGGGGGGAAGAGGAGAGAAAGTGTAATGCAGTTAGAGTCTTTTGGTGTGGATGGAGAGGTAAAAAGGGCAAGGAGACAAGGAAGACCAACAGGGTAAATATTAGAAAGAGGGAAAGGGACGGTAGCCAAATGTGGCCTGGCCGTATCACAGGCGTAGCAATCAGATTGATTTACTTGCTTAGCCGAATATAATACCCACTGCAACCAACGGTTCTGATCGCCATAGCCAGTTTCAATTGAAAAAGTGGATGAGAGGGTGGAAATATTCATAATCTTAACAGAAGAAAAGTCTGAACCAGAAGTTGGGGAGACAGGTGTGTGTGCAGGAGAATGAGGTGTTAGTAACAGGATTGTCAATCTTAATTAGAAATCTCCCTAAAGGGTCTGTTCCAGATACATATGCCCCTGATATATAGGTTCCTGAGTCATGTAAAGAGGAGTTCTTCAAAATGATGATCAAGGGGTTACAAATGGTTGTCAACACATTTATGAGAAGCATGTCCTTTTATGATAGAAAATCAATTTTTCAAACCGTATTTTTGGGCCTCAAAAGGTTGAGAACCCCAGTCCTCAGTTCCAGTGTTAGCAAAAACCCATTGCCAGGTGTCACAGTTACTTCCCCAATAATACTTCGTAACAGTCATACACACGTATTTGTCAGACCAAGTCCACTGGGCTTGTCGACCAGTCCCACAGTTGATAATAGAGCAGAAATCAACCTGCACTGATGTGGTGATTCCTAACGGGAAAGTCAAGGTGACCAGGGCAGTAGACAAGGGAAAAGAAAGCATAGTAGCACAGCAATCAAGGGTGCCATCTCTTGCAATGTGAGGCGTGAATCCAGGCAGGCAATCCTTCCATTTTCACTGCATGTGGTGTGGATAGAAGAACTTGGAACGGTCCTCTCCACCTCGGCTGATGCCAATGTTTCCTCCGAGTGTCACGGACGAGGATCCAAGTGCCTAAGGGAATCAGCGTGTCTTTAGATGGAAGATTAGTCCTCCAGGCCTGGTTAACCTGCTCGTGGACTTCTTTCAGAGAAGCTCGGAGACCTGTAAGACAAGAGAGAAGATCATTGTCCACAGTATGCAGGTTAACATTTCGCATAACCATGCCCACAGGCATGGGTGTCCGGTCAGAATTTCAAACGGCGACAGTCCTAATTGCCGGTGTGTTCTTGCCCTCAATCTCATTAAGGCCAGAGGCAAAGTGTCTGGCCAGGATAAATTTGTCTGCTCACAGATTTTTGCTAATTTAGATTTGAGGGTGCCATTATTAGTTTGCAATTTCTGTGGTATGCCCCACCTAGGAATAATTTCTTTGATTAAAGCTTTGGCTACAGTTTTACAGTTTTTCCTACAGTGTTTAGCAGGAAAAAAATTCTACCCATCGGGAGAACACATCAACAATTA
This sequence comes from Erpetoichthys calabaricus, assembly GCF_900747795.2. Classification (NCBI taxonomy): domain Eukaryota; kingdom Metazoa; phylum Chordata; class Cladistia; order Polypteriformes; family Polypteridae; genus Erpetoichthys; species Erpetoichthys calabaricus. The sequence goes on along the minus strand of NC_041411.2, from coordinate 32,086,440 downwards.
CTAGACAATAACGGTAACCTTTAGACGGAGTTAGTTCAATGAAATCCATTTAGAGGTGTTCAAACGGACCCATTGGATTAGGTGTAACGGTGGGACTTACCTGGACTTACCTGGGTGCCCTTTCCTACATTAGACTTTTCACATAATGCACAGCGCCTGCAGAACTGCTCTGCAGAGAAGCCTTTGGGAGGAAAGGTTTGTTAGTTTGCCTATGGGTCCAGACTCCATAAGAGAGGGACCATTCTTTGGACTATTTTCTTTTTTCTCTGTCCGTGGCTGCACTCTGTAAAGAAACAAGTTGATTATCAAGGTCCTGGTTATTTCTCTGTTGGAATAAAGAGATTGGTGTGTTATTATGTGCAGCCTGTTTAGCAAAGTGATCAGCTAATTCGTTTCCTTTGCTGACAGGATCTTGTTTTCCTATGTGAGCTTGACATTTAACGATCGCTAACTTTGATGGTTTAGTTATAGCTTCTAAGAGGGATTCAATAAGTTTTTGATGTTGGATCGGTTTGCCAGCGCTGGTCTTAAATCCTCTACTAAAATAGAATGAATGGCGTGAGGTACCTTTACTGTTAGGGGCTCATGAGCACTTTGTTTGTCTGTATGTGGTTGCGTCAAAACTGCATTCATTAATCCCCCCTTTTCGTCCACGAACACAGTGAATGGACGAGAATATAGTCAGTGAGAGTAATGCATTATTTTTATTATTATTTATTTATTTATTTTTTAATCACATAGAGCCTTGTCAGCCTGCTATACCACTGCATGCAGCCAGATGGCAGTGTTAGCTAGATTTTGTAAAGGCTGTGCTCCTCCTGAAAAACTTACAAGCAAACAACTTCTCAGGCCGCAAGCTGGTACTACTTTTAAATAAGGAATTCATCTTACCGTGGTGCCATACATGCTAGCCTCCAGATCATGGAAAAGTCCGAGGCGGAACCGGGTCAGCGACAACAAGGAAACACTAATTTCCGTGGCGACCCAAGTGCCAACTGTAAACAAAGATAATCCATTTCGGGAAACACACAGCACAACTCCACAACAAGAAAACATTCCCACCAAAAGCTATGCAGCCACAGAGAAATATGCTGACTTAACCTGTTGTTTTGTGACCGGTCTTGGAAGGTTTTGAATGATGGTTAAACGGCCGCTAGAGAGAGCTCTTGTATCGCAAGAAATGTCATGACCTAAATATTTAACGATAGCTTGAAGTAACTGCAGTTTTTTCTTTTTTCTCTTTTCTTTTTTTTTTCTCGACACTTTTTCACCTAAAAAGAATAGCAATTTTTCTGAGTGTCATGTGCACTTGTTGTTTATTTATTTTTCTTTTCTTTTTTTCTTATCTATATACTGCATCAATTTATTATCTTTTTCTGGCCAAAACCATAAACACAAGGGGCTTCAGTATATCCCTGAGGCATGACGGTCCAGGTCCATCGGCGGTTTTGAAAGGTAAAAGCAACCCAGAATTGAGAATCAGGGTGCACGGGAAATGGAAAAGAAAGCGTTAGCAAGGTCAAGAACAGAGAAGTACCGGTCGGACGGGGGCATCGTGGAAAGAATAGTGGAAGGATTAGGAACAATAGGTGTTCTAGGAAAAAAACCGCAGAGTTAACTTGTCATAGGACCCGTCAGCCTTTTTTACAGGAAAAAAGGGGGGAGTTGACTGGAGAGTATGTAATTGGAATAATTGCTCCTCGCCTCACGAGATCAGAATGTACGGCGGCGATGCCAGCCTCTGCCTCTGGAGACAGAGGATCCTGGACACGGTACGGGCGGAAGGAAGATTTTGAGAAATCACCAGTGGCTCAGTGTGCTATCCTTCCATAATCAATTTTTCCCTTGGGACCACAGTGCTAAGGAAACATGGGGAACCGAATCTCCTAAACAGAAAACGCTTTGTGAATATGTGGTGCACTGAAGCAACAGCTTTAGTAGACAAAAAAAATACATGGAATGTGCAAAGTTTCAGGGCATGTGCTGGAGGAAAGAAAAGATTCTAACCAAGGTGTGTCCACTTCAGTAGGGAAAATACTGGGCAGTATAAGGCAGGGTGTCCGGGACTTGTAAGTGAGGAAAATTTGGCATGAGGGGAAAGAATGAAGGGCTTTCAAGAGGAAGGTGTGCGGGGAGATGTTCAGGGTCCAGGCTGTAAAAGAGGGCTTGGGGTGTGAAGTGTGGCACAGGAGCTTAGGAATGGAGCAGCAAAAATCCTTGTTCAGGTAAACAAAATTGAGACTGACAATTTAAGTCATAAGATCCCATCCCAGCAGTTTCACAGGGCACAAATGATTTAACAGAAAGCAACGAGTCAATAATGAAACTGTTAATGCTGAGCTGTAATTGCACAGGAACCTCCTTCAGCGCATGGCTCCTGTGTCCATTTCAAAGGCAGTTTCTTTGCCATTAAAGTCAATAAAAGATCAGTTTCAGCATGACGAGTAAGCAAAGGAAACTGGAAAAAATGGCTTGGGTCCCTAATATTTCTTAGGACCAAGGAATGTCATTAGGCTCAGGGAGAGGGGGTGACGGAGGCGCTTGTGTGGGCAGTTGCGTCTGAAATGTCCAAGTTCACCGCAGCAGCGGCAGGCATATGACGCTGGCGTCTGCTCCGAAGGGTTAGGCATCTGAGCAAAAGGATTTTTAGGGTTTGATAAATGGAACCCGCATCCTCTTCCGTGCCCTCGCCCTCGACCTCCAAAGAATTTTCCCGCGTCCTCTCCCCCTAGCCAGGTCAGTTCTTCCAGTATAGTAATTTATTTGTGCAGCCAAAAGTTTGGTCTGTGTGTCTGACTCTTTTAATTTAGTCTGTCTGTCAGCATGCTCTGCATGACGCTTGTCTTCCTCGAACGTTGCGGTCTTCCAGCCTTTTTGCAGGACGTGCAGACTTTGCTTTGAATGGCACTTCTCAGTCCCGAGATGAAAGGAGGCACTGCAGCATGAGTTCTATCGTTTGTATTGTCTAGCCCAGAGTGATTAGCCATCAGATCTTGCAATCGGTGAGCCGGCTGAAATTAGTGACCAGTTTGTGCCCTTTTTATATTTTTCTGCCAGGGCTCCTTTCAAAGGCTCTCACTGGGCGAGGAAAGGACCTTCATTCCAACACCAATGGACACCGTTATGATCACCGTGATTTACAGTTGCCCATGTGGCGCTCAGCTGTCGACGGAGCACCTGTGTCCACTGTGCAGCATTTGTTTTATACATGTTATCCAGCTGCTGTAACAGCTCCACAAATTGCAGTCCACCGACTGCTCGTGCGCTGGGAGACAGATGACTCTTTTAATTTCTGCCATTACAATCCAGTAGCACCTTGTGAATGATCTGAATTATCTTCCTCAGGGTCAATATGTGAGGATGGGTCATAAAGATATTGTTCATCGTAAAAACCTGCTCCAGACGGTTCGTCTGTTAACAGGGGTGTTGTTGGAGGAGAGGGTGCAGGAGGTGGAAGCAGGGGAGTTTTGGTAAGGAGGGGGTGGACAGATTACGGGGTATAGGGGGTCTTTCTTTTCGGTCTGCTTTCTTTTACTTTCAGGCTTGGGCGCTGTCTCTATCTTCACTTTCTGCAACGCTAGCAATAATTCTTCCTTGTCTTTTTTGTGTTTTGACTTCAGCAGCCAGCAGGTTGTTACGCCTCTGCTTATTCCACTTCTTACATGCCTTTTAAAATCCAACCCAGTCTGCTTCTCTATTAACTGTTTAGGGGACCCGCTTTCAATCCCGACGGTGTACTAGGAGCCTGGTGATTCTCTGAAAATAATCCTTCTAACATTAAGTTTTGAGGACCCTGGGGGACCTGTTTGACTGGCGTGCCATTATAATTTCCCATAGTAAGCGTCAGGCCTTCAACAGAGAGCAACTCAGTCCCCGATTATTTCTCGTCCCACTTGTCGTCCCCGGAATCAACCAGTCGACAAGTGGAAATCAACCTCCCCTCTTCCAAATTTCACACGTACTCTAACTGCCCCTTTCACCCCTATTCCTCTTAATATAGGAACGTGCCACTCGGTCCTTTCTACTCGAATTCTTAAGGGATGACTTACTAGCATTCACACTGTGACGTCACTCTCTATGAATCCCTAAAACCCTTCTAGGTCGATACGGTATGATTCTCTATTCTTTCAGCATGCTTTTATTTTTTATTCTCTTTTATTATTATTTTCTTTTTTCTTTTCCCCGTATACTTCTATTTCTTCCAGCACACCAGTCAAACCAACGGGAATCCCCCGAATCTACTCACCACGACTCCTTCTGCCTGCCTGGAAAATCCCATCCAGTTGCTTTTCGTTTCGGTCAGGAGGAGGTCAGTGACTCCCCACGCAGGAAAACGCCCGAGGTTGGCCAGTCCTAACTTTTACCGGAGCTGGTCCTCGATCCGCAGAAATCGGTCCACTTGGACGAACCCGCCCAGGGAGTCGTCTGCCCGTCTCCTGCCCCACGTTGGGCGCCAAAAACTGTGGACGAAAAAGGCACACTGGAAAGCAGACAGATAATATTTTCTCAATTCACTTTATTTATTCATTCGGAGTCGCAGTAAGTAGAGATTCAAAAGAGTATAACTTATTGCCGCAAAGCTCAATTGAACCCTGATCAAAAGCCAGGAGGGGTTTTTTATACTTCAGCATCTCATGATTAATAAGACAGAAAGAACATCCTTATCAAAACAGTAAAGTTAAACAATATGTCTGTTGAGCTAAGCATTATCTGTGTTTTCAAAGCTGAGCACAGGAGAGATGCCTTTGCATAAACCACATGTACTTTCTGCAGCCTTGTGACCTTGTCCCTGAAACATTCACTCTGAGAAGGGGAAAACAAGAAACAGCTTACATTTTATTCATGTGGACACTATTTCTACTGAACCCTGGAATAACATATTTTTGTTAGTTCATAAGCCAAAGCGTCCCTCACTGGCAAGTTGGAAAAATAGTTATTATAAAAATTCTAATTTACTAAACACACAAAATACATGGTGCTGAGGAGAACATTCTTCTTCTACAATACAAACTAATAAAAGTAAAAATAATAACAACAACAACACTTACCTGTTTCGCGTTGCTGACGTCAACCGAATTCATCTTGCTTCTGGCTAAAGTTTAAAAATTAGGAAAGTAAGAAGGTCCCGGCCGCCTCTCCACAACTAAACTTTAATTATTTTACAAAACCACTATCGTTCTTAGCAAAAACATAAAATAGCTCTTAGTGTTTCGTTTAACCGCTCACTGTGTAGGACCCTCGCACAGGTGAGCTCGTTTTGCACTAATTTTCAACTGAGTCTGACTGCACCCAATGGGCGAAGAGGGTGAGGGATTGCACCGCCCAGCATTAGAACCCGATAGGCTGCTACGACTATCCAATAGGATTTAGAGGAGGAGGAGAAGGCTGCCTGTCATCTACCGCTGGTGTTGCCAACGCTATATACGAATATGGGAAGCTTTTTCAAAATGTAATCGTCTTTCTTGATATCAAAATTCATACTGTTTGACATTAAGTTTTCTAATTCTGATGTCAACATTTTAAAAAGTGTCATCCGGGCTCATAAGACAGCACAGTGGCGCAGTGGTTGCCTGACTGTAAAGGGTTTGCCTGTTCTTCCCATGCATGCGTGGGTTTGCTCCGGGTGCTCCGGTTTCCTCGCAATGTCCAAAGACACGCAGGTTAGGTGAACAGGCGGCACTACATTAGCCCTTCAGTGTGTTTTATGTGTGAGTGTTAGCCATAAGAGCACAGCAATCCATGTCGTATGTCTGTAATTAATAAACTGCGTCAGCCTGCACCTGATCTGATCACTGCAGACTGTAAAAAATTCCGTCACTGTTTCCGTGATAAAATTATCCATCCATCCTTTGATTTTCTGCAGCGAATCTGGTCTGGGTCACTGGGGCAGCAGTCTAAGCAAATACGCTCAGACTTCTCATTTCCCTGTCACCTGCTCTAAATCCTCCAGAGGGACACCGACTAATTCCCACCCAGCCTTGGTCTTTCGCGATGTCCCCTCCCAGTTGGACATGCCTGAAACATCTCCCCGGGCTGGCGTCGAGAGATATGTAGATATGTATATGTATATATATGTTTGTGTGTGTGTGTGTGTGTGTGTGTGTATATATATATATATATATATATATATATATATATATATATATGACAGCAACACTCCTAACAATGACAACACAATTACATTGACAATCATGTTACGTTATTTTTAAAGTGTTTCCTTTTCTTTTTCATAACCTCTTTAACACACTACTTCTCCGCTGCGAAGCGCGGGTATTTTGCTAGTAAACAATAAATCTACATAATACTCTTTCCTCCACACCTCCCAGCAAGCTCTATCCTACTCCTCCCGACTCCAGCTCGCCTGCTGGGTATTCAGCAGTCCTTTATATAGTGCCTGACCTGGAAGTGCTTCTGTTCTTCCTTCCACGTGACCTGCCAGCACTTCCAGATCAGATGGAGAACTCAAATTCTTTAATCAGCCCAGAAGTACTTCGGGGCTCCTGTCCATGTGATCCATAAGTACTTCCTGTGCTATAATAATAATAATAATTCTTTTCATTTATATAGCGCGAAAGTATAACTCCCCTGGTCCTTTGACAGCTCCCCCTGGTGGCACCCATGGCATCCAACAGGGCTGTGAAACTGAACTCCAAGTCTGAGGATGCCCTGTGGGAATCCAGGGCATCGCTATGCTATACTCCAGGGGAGCTGCCATCTAGAGTCTTGGGGGAGGCAGTGTCCAAAAATTGATGCCTTCCCCCATCTTTTCCTTTCTCGGGGGCCTCCCAGCTGGTTGAGATGCCGGCTGTGCCCATCACAATGTATATATACAGCTGGCGAGCTCAAGCCCAGCCGGGACGCCCTGAGAATGTGCGGCATGTTACATTGTGGATGTTCGGGGGCCAGTCAGCACATCCTCTCCTCTCTCTGTGTCTTGGTCTCTGTCTCGCTCTATATATTATATATATATTATATATTAAAATTATATTAATATAGTATATATAGTACATATATATATATATATATATATATATATACACATATATATATATATATATAAAATATACACATATATATATATATATATAAAATATACATTTCTTTATTAAATATAAGGTTTATAACAGTTTTCAATGCAAAATGGTTAGTCGATGCTATGTCATATTACTTTTCAAAAGCCACCCATTAATATCAAATCTGAACTGTTTTTCACTAACATTGCTTCAAATCTTATAATACCCTCTGATGTTATCTTTACTGTTTGTTGTGCTCAGTATTGATTATTTGTTGTCATACTATTGTGACATGTCTGCAGAAAACATGCAAGCATGAATCTTATTGTAATGTACATACATACTGTACCAATAAACCTGACCTTAAACTGCAATGATACTGTACTAAAAACCCAGCAATTTCGGTAGCAATCCCATTCTCTTTCAGTTTGCCCAGGAGGACTTGAAGCCCCTTGCAGCAATCATGGGCGATGCATTGATGGTACACGTGGAACTGGAGAATGTGAGTGTGATTCAGGCTTTACAGGAGTAGCTTGTGAGCTTTGCATTAGAAACCACTATGGACCAAACTGTACAGGTAAGCTATAAACATTTAAAAGCAATCTGTTTTCTTGTGGGCATCAGTAGTACACATATGAATTATTTTGCCTAGCAGTTAGTGTCAAACCTCAGTAAATTATGCCAACACATTGCATTAAAGTTTCCATTTTCATCTTTTCTTTTTTAAGATGGTATTCAGCCAGAATGTCACAAGTAAAATCAATAAAATCCCAAGAAATAATACATTGTCGGGAATGCATTAATGTACTTTGTTTCTGACATATCACTAATTTTTTTTAAAGATTTTTTTATATTTTTGTCATTATTTTGGCAGTGTTAACTAGTTTTCCTTTATCTGTAGTTGCAGCCATTTCAGACATCCAAATGCTATTAATTGTTAGGCACGTGACATGCACACTATGGGACACATGGACTCATGAAGGTCGAGCTATAAAAGATGGCTGCATGAATTAAACTGTGTCTTTAGCTTTAAGAAATTAAGGGAATGACTTTGTGGATACAGTTCTGATCAAAGAGAAAATGGCTTTTGGCAATAATGTGGATTCTGGTTTTGACTTGATTTAGGTATAAATTAGTACTACCCGTTAAACACTGGTGAACGATCTAACAACCTGTTTACCAACTTTAAGGCAAAAACATCAAGAAGCTTTCTGTAAACCCATAAAGAAAGATGTTTACTAGTCTCTGGCACTCATTATTTCAAACTGTCCAATAGGGCACCTTTTTGTCTTATTCAAATACCGAATTCAATATTGAAATGTTGTTTGTAATATGTGAATAAACATGGAAATAACATATATTCAATCAAATGTTCTCTTCACAGAATTGTTAGTATGTAATGTTTGCATAAAAATGTTCTAAAATGAATTGGTGCAAACTATACACAGTGCATCCGGAAAGTATTCACAGCGCATCAGTTTTTCCACATTTTGTTATGTTACAGCCTTATTCCAAAATGGATTAAATTCATTTTTTTCCTCAGAATTCTACACACAACACCCCATAATGACAACGTGTAAAAAGATTACTTGAGGTTTTGGCAAATTTATTAAAAATGTTAAAACTGAGAAATCCCATGTACATAAGTATTCACAGCCTTTGCTCAATACTTTGTCGATGCACCTTTGGCAGCAATTACAGCCTCAAGTCTTTTTGAATATGATGCAACAAGCTTGGCACACCTATCCTTGGCCAGTTTCGCCCATTCCTCTTTGCAGCACCTCTCAAGCTCCATCAGGTTGGATGAGAAGCGTCGGTGCACAGCCATTTTAAGATCTCTCCAGAGATGTTCAATCGGATTCAAGTCTGGGCTCTGGCTGGGCCACTCAAGGACATTCACAGAGTTGTCCTGAAGCCACTCCTTTGATATCTTGGCTGTGTGCTTAGGGTTGTTGTCCTGCTGAAAGATGAACCGCCGCCCCAGTCTCAGGTCAAGAGCGCTCTGGAGCAGGTTTTTATCCAGGATGTCTCTGTACATTGCTGCAGTCATCTTTCCCTTTATCCTGACTAGTCTCCCAGTCCCTGCCGCTGATAAACATCCCCACAGCATGATGCTGCCACCATGCTTCACTGTAGGGATGGTATTGGCCTGGTGATGAGCGGTGCCTGGTTTCCTCCAAACGTGACACCTGGCATTCACACCAAAGAGTTCAATCTTTGTCTCATCAGACCAGAGAATTTTGTTTCTCATGGTCTGAGAGTCCTTCAGGTGCCTTTTGGCAAACTCCAGGCGGGCTGCCATGTGCCTTTCACTAAGGAGTGGCTTCCGTCTGGCCACTCTACCATACAGGCCTGATTGGTGGATTGCTGCAAAGATGGTTGTCCTTCTGGAAGGTTCTCCTCTCTCCACAGAGGACCTCTGGAGCACTGACAGAGTGACCATCGGGTTCTTGGTCACCTCCCTGACTGAGGCCCTTCTCCCCCGATCGCTCAGTTTAGATGGCTGACCAGCTCTAGGAAGAGTCCTGATGGTTTCGAACTTCTTCCACTTACGGATGATGGAGGCCACTGTGCTCATTGGGACCTTCAAAGCAGCAGAGATTTTTCTGTAACTTTCCCCAGATTTGTGCCTCGAGACAATCCTGTCTCGAAGGTCTACAGACAATTCCTTTGACTTCATGCTTGGTTTGTGCTCTGACATGAACGGTCAACTGTGGGACCTCATATAGACAGGTGTGTGCCTTTCCAAATCATGTCCACTCAACTGAATTTACCACAGGTGGACTCCAATTAAGCTGCAGAAACATCTCAAGGATGATCAGGGGAAACAACTCAGGATGCACCTGAGCTTAATTTCGAGCTTCATGGCAAAGGCTGTGAATACTTATGTACATGTGCTTTCTCAATTTTTTATTTTTAATAAATTTGCAAAAATCTCAAGTAAACTTTTTTCACATTGTCATTATGGGGTGTTGTGTGTAGAATTCTGAGGAAAAAAATGAATTTAATCCATTTTGGAATAAGGCTGTAACATAACAAAATGTGGAAAAAGTGATGCGCTGTGAATACTTTCCGGATGCACTGTATGTGTATATTGACATAGAAGACAGGACGCAAGGCAGACAAACATTTGATTAGAATTTTTTTTTTGATTTGATATACTTTATTAATACAAATAACCTAAATACTGGTTATTTAAATTTTTAATATGTCTTGGCACAGACAAACAGTTTTTCGATACCAAGTCTTTAAGGATGATGTCCGATGTTGTGTGGAGTTGTTGCTCTGGGTTCAAGTGGAGTATTCTTCATGTGCTTTAGTGCCTTCTTTCTCTTTGTGACATGGTTCTTTGTTTGTGGTGTGCCATGCTTCTCTCAGTTATGCTGTTTGCTGTGTCCACTGCAACCTCACAGAGAAAAGTGATGCTCTTTCTGGAACAAAAGATTTAGATGCTGAAGTCCCTGTCTTGAAATAATACAGTAATGGCTGCTTCTCAGCCTTCCTCAGACTGGGCTTAGTAACGGCACAGAGCTTCGCTTGGTAAAGTGGATCTGAGCTTTCAGCACCCCAAAGAGGGAGCAGCTCATCAGCTTTTTGGTGATCAGATTGCAAGCAGATGAATGCAGCTAAATTGTAAAGGTTGGTGTAACCTATGGCGAGTGGCTAAAAGTCCCTTCAAGTAACAGAACCAGTGCCTGCTCATACACTCACTATTTGTCCATCAAAGTTGCCACTCATTGAATTATATCTCTTTGTTGAACCTTGGGTGTCCATTTGGCACCTCCATGTCTCAAAGAATATTAAAGAAATGTCAGTTTCAACTCTGATTTACACCTTTGTTATCAGATGAAGTACAAGCTTGACCAAGAATGGTAGAGGTGCAGCTAAGCCTTTTTCGCAGGAATGCAGGTTGGGGGTGCCGCTGGATTTCTTTATCCCTGTTAAATCTGCTGTTTTATCAGGACTTGTGTACCACTAAAAGCTTAGCAGAATGGTAAATGCCCACTTTGTCATACAAAGGAGCAGACTGGGTCTCAAAACCGGCATCCTTCAATGAATGAGGTGACGAGGTCGACCCACTTGGCCCATTATTCATTGTCATTTTCTTAAAATTTATGATGAGTATACAGCTCGCTACTTGCTATGAGCCTATGATATTATTATGATATGAACTCTGACTAAACTGTTGCCAAACTTAATCTGTATGCTGTTGTTTAGACACGACTTAAAATCTGATGACATGCCTAGAAGTAAAATTTAATGAAAAATAAAAATTTAGTAACACGGTTTACATGTTATTAGAGTACATGTCAAATGTCAATGTCATGTCCAAGTGCCAGTACCCTAGTAGGCTAGTAGCTTACGCAGCTTGCTGCTTTTAGCAGCCACATCATCAACAATACTGTTAGTGTCAAGTTTGGCTAGGATACTTTTCTCCACCAACATCAACATGAATGCCTCAAGATGTTCTTGCGTCATTGTGCTTCTAAGGTGGCTTTTGATTCTCTTCAACACAGAGAATGATCTTTCACACTGCACTTGCGACACAGGCAGCATTAGCATTAGCTTGTAGGCAAGCCCAGTGCTCTTATAAGCATCAGTTAAGAGGTTCAACTGAAGTAGCACCTTGTAGCAACAAAGAGGACAATCTTTACAAGACTTGCAAGTTGATCCAGTTGTCCCATCTTGTTCACGATCACTGTCATTGTCATCCTCCACAGTATAAGCGTCTGCTACTGATTGTTAAAGTGTTGGCCACTGCTGTTCAAAGCTTTGCAGTTCTGTTCATAGTTGTTCAGCAGTGATGCCATCGTCAAATCTGAGCAAATGTCACTGCAGCTCTTCCATAGCTCCCAATGGAACTTCACTAAATTTCCTCGGGTGAAGAAGCGACAGATCGGCATAGAACGCAGATGTTGTTGATGTGTCAAATCGTCGCTCAATACTGCTCATATATATATGTTCCGTCCTAATATGAAAAATTCCTATCCTGTGCTTTATAACTTTATTTCATCATACTAATAATCGCAGCTGAAAACCACTAATTATCGCTCACATAAAATCAGAATCGGAATATCTTTATTGTCATTGTAACATCCATCCATTATCCAACCCGCTATTTCCTAACTACAGGGTCACAGGGGTCTGCTGGAGCCAATCCCAGCCAACACAGGGCGCAAGGCAGGAAACAAACCCCGGGCAGGGTGCCAGCCCACCGCAGGGCACCACACAGACACACACACACACCAAGCACACACTAGGGACAATTTCCAATCACCAGTGCACCTAACCTGCATGTCTTTGGACTGTGGGAGGAAACCGGAACACCCAGAGGAAACCCACGCAGACACTGGGAGAACATGCAAACTCCAGCAAGGGAGGACCTGGGAAGTGTAACAAATACAACAAAATTAGGAGCAGTCCCTGCGGTGTTGAAATATAAATAACTATAATTACAAAAGGATAAGAAGAAATAAGGTAGAACACAAACATTCAACATAAGACCTTAATTGCACGTGAACACTATTGCACACGATGTCATCTATTGCACTGCTGCATTGGAGGTGATTAGGTGGCATTCAGTGCCCTAATAGCAACAGTCTATTAGACTTTATTTTGATGCTCCTATATCTTTTGCTTGATGGCAACAGTTGGAACATGTCATGAGCGGGGTGTGAGGAGTCTTTTAAGATATTTTCTGCTTTTCTGAGGCAGCTAGAGTGGTGCAGTTCATCCAGAGAGGGTAAAGAGCAGCCGATGATCTGCTGGGCAGTCTTTACAATCCGCTGAAGTGTTTTCCTCTGCGCTGTTGTGCACCTGGAAAACCACACACAGAGGCAGTAGCATAGGATACTCTCGATAGAGCAGCAATAGTAGGACACCAACAGAGAACAATAAAATGCAAAATATATAATCTAAACTAATTATTAGTACTGAAGAATTTAAATACTAGATATGAGATAAAATAAATTGCAATAATGTATATGCTAGCCAAAATGTAGCGATATAGAAACAGAATTCTGCAAAAGGCAGTTTTGACAAAATTTTTAATTGCAACTTTGTGTACTGACAACTAAAACAATTTGATGTAATATGGTATATTATATAGGACTATATAAATTGCAGTAATGAAAATTAATTTTAATGTCAAACAGTAACCAGTACAGAAAATTTATTTCATGAAATGGCCAGCCCATGACCAGACCAGCATTGCCCAAATGCCCAAATGCCCTAATGGCCAGTCTGCCCCTGGTCATACAAAACGAAAGAAGTTAGAAAGGGACAAAAATATCAAGCAACACTGTTTATTGTTTCACCGAACAGATGGGTGGCAACAGCCACTCACAACCCACAGATGTCAAGCCACAACCCACTGATCGGGAAACTTTGAGATAGGCATCACACGCACAAGCCGCACCATTGGCATGGTGAATGTATTCATCGGAGAAGACCGAAAGGATTACATTGTCCAGTGCTGCTGCACATTTGGATATCAGTTATGGATCTCCGCATGCCATAGTGCAGGGCGACTTGGGGTACTGTAAGGTTTGCACAAGATGGGTACCCAAACAACTCGATCTGCACAAGCCAACATCCTTTAGTGAAAGCAGAATGTTCTTGGTACTTTGAAGGTGGAAAAGTTGTTTAAGATCCTCGCTCGCATGCAGTTAGTCTTTGATTTGTACATTTATCAGATTTATGTTACTGTGTGTTCTGCTGGTGCTCATCATTATCATTTGTGTTTTAAAAAGATGACTAAGTTGTATTATCGTATTCTCATTGTTAAGGCAATAAGTTTCCTTAATTCTAATAAAGCAGCCGCTCTAGCAGAAAAAACAATCTTCACTTGCACATTTCTTAATTTGCAGACATATTTCAGTCTGAGCGTATTACTGCAGATGACTTTCACCTTTTACTGTGTGCCTGTCCATACTCACCACTGACTGTTTCATCCATTTCTATTGAGTGTTTGCTTTCTGAGTACTGCCTTAGGTAGAGGTGTTCTTTTATCAGGATCAGCTGACACTGAAAAATTATTTCTTTTTCCCTTAAAGAGTGTAAATGTACGGAAAATGGAACATGCACTGAAGGACTCGATGGAGATGGGAGCTGCTTCTGCAAAGACGGCTGGACTGGGAAGCGCTGTGAAAGTGAACTAGGTTAATTCAGATTTTCATTTTCATTATGTAGAATTAACTGCTGTGAATAGGATTAAGACAGGGGTGTTTACTTTGTCTACATAGGCTCATTCACAGTTTACTGGTATTTGAAACCTGCAACAGAAAGAGTGTGGCTTGAAACCCGGATTCTTGAGAGAGCCATTGACATTGCCTGTTAGAATATACACAAAGGATAGTGACACAAGTCTGTGTCTGTCCAGTGGCACAAATACTAAATATGAGGGTAAATCAGAAGGTAAAGGCAATTTGAAAATTACGCTGTAACTGTAATGAGTAGAAGCTGATGCGATATGACTTATTTATGATGGCTTATGGGTAGTTCAAACACACACAGCACAGTGCTCTGCCATTATAAGTAGTCCAGTTGAAGCCAAGGTCAAATGAACATTAACACTGTGCTGCGGGATTGCACCATTGCTGAACAATATGCCATAGTGAGACTTCTTTGGGCAGTGGGAGTGAAACCTGCTCAAAATCACCAAAGGATGTTGGCTCAGTACGGAAGTGAAAACAGCAGGACTCAACGAAATGTTTATGAAAGGGTAGAAAGGTTTAAAGAGGAAAGTGTAACTGATGAAACACGATCTGGTTCACTATCAACATCATGCACACAAGCCCACATCGACATGGCGACTGCTTTCATAAGAGGTGGCCAACGGATTACGTTGTTCAGTGTTGCTGCACATTAGGATATGAGCCATGGATCTGCATGTGCCATAGTCCACGAAGACTTGGGGTGCCGTAAAGTTTGCACAAGATGGGTACCTAAACAGTTTACTGATCTGCACAAGCCCATCATCCTTTGGTGATTTTCAGCAGGTTTCACTCTCAAAGAAATCTCACTGTTGTTCAACAATAGTGCAATCCTGTAGTGAAGTGTTCATGTTCATCTGACTTTGGTTTCAACTAGCCTAAAGGCAGAGTGCTACACTGTGCATGCTTAAGCTACCCATAAGCCAACGTGAATGCAGTGCATGGCATCGATTTCTGTCTGTTGCAGTTACCGTGTCATTTTCAAACAGTGTTTACTGTTTGATTTACCCTCATATATGTGTATTTATTCGATTTTTTAAGCCCACTTATTCCAGTCTAGTGTCAAGGGGTTTAAAAGAAATCCAGCAGACTTCAAAGAGAAACAGTAATAATTGCACCATCAGAAACTTAACGTGCGTACGTTAAGTGAATTAAACAAGCATTACTTTTGAGTTAATGGCCACAACGTGCAAAAGTTGGACTACCAGTCTAAAGCTGCAAAAATTTCCCTTAACTCTCCAAATTCCTAATCTGGAAATATAAAAGATGAATGGGTGGATGATAAGTGGACCTGCATGTTTGACAGCTAGGAGATTTTCATAAAATGGTACGTTCAGGTCTTCATTTTATTAATCAGTCTGTTCCGACAACTGCGTTTCAGATGAATATGAAACTTTAGTTCTACATTTTATTTCTTTAGAAAAAAAAAAAAATTTTATTTAAAATGTTTGCCCAAAAATGATTGCCTGTTTTGTTTAATTGTTTCCATTTTTAAATGTGTGCATCCCATTTCTGCAGAAGTAAAGCCTATATGTACACCAGAATGCGACATTAATGCAGTGTGCCAAGCGAATAACATATGTGAATGTGGACCAATGTATGATGGAGACGGACGGAACTGTACAGGTGAGAGGAATAATAAACTGCTGGTCACACAGAACTGTGATGTTTAATGGTTATGTAGATGAGATTACAATGCAGCTTGAACAGGGTTTGAGTTTTCCTTAAACAGCCTAGAAATGCTACTTTCAGGACCAAACTTCTTTTGCTGTCTTTTAATTTGCCTTGAAGCTGCCTGCCTTGCCTTTTAGAAAATATGGTAGATGATGTTCAATTTAAATACCACTTACATCTGAAACTGCAATAAAACAGCATTGTTCCAGGTCTCTTAATACTTGTGTATACAAAAAAAAAATAAAAAAAGAAGAAAAAGTAAATAAATTTTTAAAGGAATGCTCCAACCCAAACATTATAACTTTCTAATATGTATTGTGGAGAACAGACATAACTAAATTTCTAAAAGAATGGGATCCAACGGTGAGCAATGCTGGACAACAACAAAAAATGTCAAAACATACAAGAAAAATCTCACATTACTCGTGTTGCATGATCCAGACATCAAATTATTCGGTTCTATACTCCCAACGTGCAAAACACGTGTATTTTTGGCAAAAATATTGTTATAATAGGAAACACACAGTTCACTTGTCCACAAATAAAGCAGGTTCATACTGGGCAAGCATTTCCATTTTGGCTACTCTGTTGTTTTCTGTATCAAAAAATGCAACCTCACAGTGAGCACATTGGCGATCCAACTTTCGTAAATAGTGCTCTTTAACCCAACATTCATGTGGGATGTAAAAGCAATGTTTGCATATGATATGGATGAAAGTTGGGAGTATTTAACAATCTCCTTTTTTGTTGGCATACATTTCTCTGTCGTTGTTGTGTTACGGGTGCCACATGTATTATTGTCCCGTAATCAGTTTGCATCTCCTTTGGGTGTACATCAGGAAATGGGTTGCTGAGGGTTACCCAAAAAATGGGGAGATACACCTTTAAGTGGAAGACACATTGCGGACAGGGCAGTTGGGGCTGAAGATGATTTAACTGGAAAAGGAGAGAGAGAGAGAGAGACATTGAGTGGAGCAGCGAGTTAGCGCCAAGAATCCACCTGCGTGCCACCTGCTGGAAGATGATTTTATTTTACTTGGGGATACAAGGAACACAAACTTTTTTGTGGCTTCCCAGGAGCAATCGAGCTTTGGGGACCGGTAGGACAAAATATTTTGTTATTGGCTCGGCTGCTGGCGTACTCCATGGGGATTCCTGCATTTCACTGTGCTCATGAACTGTAAGGACAGTGTGATCCAATTTGGAGAAACCGCGTTATCTCAGGGGAGAACATCTGTAAAAGTTTGTCTTTGATTTTTGTTATGTACTTGCTTTTTTTGGGGGGGAATTACTTAAACTGTCTTGTTTGTTAATATGTAAATATACTTTTTTCTTTTTTTTTTCCCTTTCATCGCTTTAATGCTTGTTATCTTATGCCGATCTGGGGCGTGTGGTGACTGGGTCATAAATAAGGATGGAGCGTTGGTCACGTTACACAGAAAAGATTTTGATAATAAACTGCTTTTCCTAACAGTAATGTGATCGTGCAGCGGCCTGGGGTTTAGTTGTTCTGCCCTTTGTATCTTTACCGGTGCAGTAAGTACTATCAATGAAAGAAATTCCACAAGCCATTAAAATTCAACTGTCTAAGTGTGGTGGTGCAGTGTTAGCGTGGATACCTCACGACTTTATCTACATACAGTAAGTTAAATTCTTAAAGACTGCACATTTCCCATGTTCACATGGGTTTTTTGTGAGCACTCTGGATTCATCCCACATTTTTAAAACTGTGCTTATTATGGTGGCACAGCATGAGAAAGTGAGCTTGTGTGTGGTAGCCTGTCTAGAGTTTGCTCCTGCCCAGTGCCAGATAATGTCAGAATGAGCTTTGGCATACAGTAACAATGTAAGAGATTTAGCAAGTAAAGGAAATAATTTTGGGGACACTGCAGTTTACTCATGTCCTCTTTCATTATGTAACGAGACCGTAACAAAAGCTTCTTTGGGTCTTTATAACACTTCTGACACTTCACTAGATGGTTTATTCATCTCTATGCATAGTGGCATATTAAAATGATGGTATGGCTACTTGTTACAATGAGAGGATTCTCAGGTCTTATACTAAATATGTCACCTCAAATAGAAGTGTGTTTTGGTTTAGCCACCTCTGAGCATGCAAATGTGATGTTTGTCAGCAGGTCACATTGCAGAGATGAATAAACACTAATAAGTGTTATGAGGACCCAAAGAAGTGTGTTAAGGTCTTTCTACATAGTAGGGGTTTTGTCTTAGTAGAGTATTATATTACTCTACTTTCCCCTTTTGTATTATTAATATGTAGCCTTTGTCAGAATGCCTCAAATCTCCCAGACTTACCACTGTTTATAAGGTACTGTACCATATAACTTCTCCCCACCTTCCCTTCTACATCTATAACCTCAGGCAATTAGGTATAGTAAAAGACAAGCAAGAGTTAAGTTACAATTTAAACAATGTATTATTGATAATATTCATAAATAATAACAATATGCAAAGTACATTTGAATATTGGCAACCATACAACCTGATAAATGGTGATGTGTAGTTTCAGGCGGCACACAAACTTGTTAGTTACTTAAAAGGTCTCTAGTTAAGGCATCATTTGTGGTCAGTTTTCTTCAGAACAGGCCGCATGCCTGTCTCAATATGGCTGCCGAGCTGTGGTCTTCGTTGTGTTGTCCTTTTCAGTTCATGGTGTGAGATGGTCTTTCATCACTTGGTCAGAGAGAGAGAGAGAGAGAGAGAGAGAGGTAAAGCAAGCAAATTTATAGATTTTCTGTCCAACCTCTACAGCCAATAGGACGTCATGGTACTTAAAGGCTTTTGATACAAGCCAACCTGGTGAACTTTAAATGTGGTCTGAGGAGCCACTAAGGGTCCTAACATGCAATTAGGTGGAGGCCACAGGTTTGGTTCCTCCACTGCACAAACCTGAACTTGATTTTATGGATTTCCTCAGAAACATAAAATAAATGCAGCAGAATGACAGCAGGAACAAGATGTCTATATAAATGACACACTGCACTAAAAGTAAAAATAATTTTCTAGTTGTGGGTCAGATGTGTTTAAAAAAGAAAAAAATATATACACACACACACACACACACACACAGTCCCAGGACCAGAGTTAAGAACCACTGGCTTACCTGATGAATGGATACGTAGACAAAAGGTTAAACTCTGCTTGGTTATAATAAATATAAACCACCATTAATGTTTAGTTTGTTAGTAATATTATTACCACGCTTATTTTAACTTCACCTGTTTGTTGTCTGGTATAAATCTTGTAATCGATATTTAACCCACTTCCTATTGTCCAAATGACTTGAAATTTTGCACACTTACTCACTTCCGATAACAATACATGAATCAATAATCAGTCTCACTAATTGATCAATTAATTCATGTTAATTAAGAAATGAAATTTTCATATGAGGAATAGTTTAAGATTTCACCAATAGATGATGCTAGTAATAGATAGAAATATTAAAGGAAGTGTTAAAATATTGATTACAAAATTATACTAAAACAATCCCAAGACAAAAAGTTGAAAATAGTATATATAAAAAAAATAGTTTTTAAAAACCACGCATATATTAAGTTAAAAAGTATAGTAAAAAGTAAAAAAAAATAAGTCTCTCATACATCCATCCATCCATTATCCAACCTGCTATATCCTAACTACAGGGTCACGGGGGGTCTGCTGGAGCCAATCCCAGCCAACACAGGGCACAAGGCAGGAAAGTCTCTCAATCAACATTCAAAAAACACTTCTTAAAATCTTAGCAAAAGCGCCCACCTTTTATTTTACGAGTGATGTATGAGAGACTTATTTTTTACTTTTTAGTACACTTCTTAACTTAATATGAGCATGGTTTTTAAAAAGTATTGTTTTATATTTATATTTGATAAACATGAGCCCTGCTGCTCTTATGCTGATTGTCACATTTTGCTTAACTGTTTAAATAAATGTGCAGTCCTTTAGTAAGCAAAGACAATTTGTTACAGAATGCAAGACGCTGTGAATGCCAGACGGGCTATGTGGGCAATGGAATACAATGCCTGGAGAAGGCAGTGCCCCCTGTGGACCGGTGCCAGAACGACAACGGAGGCTGCCATCCTCAGGCGATTTGCTCAGACCTCCATTATGAAGGTGAGACAGAGCAGTGCCAATAAATGCCTAGGCTTTTGTATTACTTCATTTTCAATATGTTTTTATCTCATTGTCATATCTTTCTATTATATGTTGCAATGATTTATTTTCAATTTGATTTACAATTGTTTAAACAAAGTATATTTTTATAAGTATTACAACTTTTTAGGTTGATGCTTTTTTACTTAATGTTAGGCTGTACTTACAGAATAAGCAAAGCAACATTTAACAACTTTAATTAAGTTTTGAATGTCTGTTTAGCATAAGGTGTTGTTTTTTGTTTGTTTGGTTTTGGCTATTTCCAAGCTTGGGCTGTGAATTTATTCTCACTTAACAAAGCAAATTGAAAAATTGTGAAAGAGCCTGCTCTGCCCTTTCTTATATAGTTTCTTTGTGTTATAAGTTCAGTCCGGGCTGTCACTGATGTGGAACTCCACGTACTTGAGGCAGTGCACCACCTCCACCTCCACACCTAGAATAATACAATACAATACAATACATATTTATTTTTATATAGCCCACAATCACATAAGGAGTGCTGCAATGGGCTTTAACAGGCCCTGCCTTTTGACAGCCCCCCAGCCTCAACTCTCTAAGAAGACAAGGAAAAACTCCCAAAAAGAAAAATCTTTTTAGGAAAAAATAAAATGGAAGAAACCTTGGGAAAGGCAATTCAAAGAGAGACCCCTTTCCAGGTAGGTTGGGCATGCAGTGGGTGTCAAAAAAAAAGGGGGGGGGGGGTAAATACAATACAATACACAGAAATGAACACAAGTGACTGGGCATAGAGGTTCTTTGGAGCCAGTTCCTTGGTTTTTCTGATAATGAGTTGCAGACAGTTTTCTTTGAACTAAGAAAGTAAGTTCTCTATCTGACTCCCATACTTTATCCCCGACCCCTTGTCGATGCACCAGATTACGCAGACTCATTGAAGAATTCCTGCAGGTGACATGACTTGGTGCTGTGTTAATAGGCTGAGGTGCACAGGATGAAGATAAAAGGAGGCAGGACAGTTCCATGTGATGTGTTGCTCACATAGACATCAGAGATACAGTCCTTGAGACCCTCAAACTGCAGTCAACCTGACCGATCATCCAGCACATCGGATGCTCATCCACCTGCATATCCCTGAGTTTACCCCTTAACAGGGATGGCTGGATTGTATTGGAGAAATCAAAACAAAAAAAAGCAAAATACTCTGAGTGCTGCCAACTTTGTCCAGATGGGAATAAGCCTTGTGGAACACACAGATAATTGCATCTTCTACTCCAATCTTTGTCCAATGAGCAAGCTGCACTGACTCCAAGCGATCTTTCATGAGAGGACTCATATAGTCTAGGACCATCCTCTCAAAACCTTTATGATGTGGGATATAAGGACCAATGGTCAGTGATCATTTGATGAAGAGGCAGTTTCTTTGGAAATTAAACAATGCAGGATACTTTCCACAGCAGCTACATTTTAAGGAGCCTTAGTGACAGAGTGAACAGGTAGCAGAGGATACCACAAAGTTGGAGGACTGACCCCATCTAGTCCCATGGCTTTTCCTTTTTATAGCCTCCTTAGACGTCTCCTCACTTGATCATCAGTTATAGAAAGTCCATATTTATGGTCAGTAGTAAGAGTTGTTGATGCCACAGGAAAATTTGGGGACACTGGCCTTTGGAAGAAGATAGTGGTGGAAAGAGGACAAATCTATTAACACATTAGTTCAGGGTGATAGACTTGCGCACATTCCCTTCCAGCACCTGAGTCCTGAATTTCCCCGAGTCTAGTAATTTTGCCCAGTCCATTCCAAATATCTCCTATTTATATCTGTAAGCTTCCTTTTTTTCGTTCAACTTTTCTTCTGCACTTGCTGTACACTCTTTAAAGCTTATTTGTCACCAGATTTGAATTCTCATTTCTTCTCATTCAGTTGACTGCTTTTAGCTCCTTAATAATCCATGGTAGTAGCAGTCATGAAGGTTTGATACTGGGGCCTTCTGGACTTGGAGAAAGAAATGAAAATGGTGAAAACCTGAGATGAAAGTCACCAAATCAAAGAAGACAGTACAGAGCTGTGGGCAAAGATTAAGAAGTGGCTGACATACTGTGCACAAACAGAGGAATGGAAATAAACAACAGTGGGTGACACAAGAAATTCTGGACATAACGAGAAAGAACGAGGTAGAAAAATTCCAAAAAGGATGAACAACAGCATAAGGAGTTACACCGACAGGTGCAGAAGAAATGTGTGGGGGCCAAAACTGAACACTTTCAGTCCAAATGCCAAGAACGGGATGAGCAACAAAAACATATTCCTCTTTTCGACAAAAAAGTCAAAAAATTAACACAAATACAAAAAAGAACAGCACATGTGGAATAAAGGACAAAGAGATGATGGAGAAATACTTGCCAGATGTGGTAGAATATATGGAGAATCTATACGAGGCAGGCAGTCTATGGGGAATATTATGATGCTTAAAAACTACAGTACATCAGCATAGAAAATATCAAAGAAATATTAATTAAATAAACCTGAATGTGCAGATGAAATATTGGTTGAATTTATACATCTTTTTTCTTTAAAGAAAAACTCAAAGATGAGCAGCAATGTTCGATAATTTCCTGCTTAGTTTAAGAGTTACAGTGGGGGAAATGAGTATTTGATCCCCTGCTGAATCTGTAAGTTTGATTTGTATGTCTTGTGCAGTTTTATGATCTTGTCCCTGACGTCCTTTAACAGCTCTTTGGTCTTGTCCATGGTGGTGGAGAGATTGGAATGGAAGAAACGGATTTTGTGGCCAGGTGTGCTTTATACACATAACGAGTTGAGATCAGGAGTATCTGGAATTGATTATTTGATTGATTGATTGATTTTAATCACCAATCTGTAGAAGCCAGAATTCTGGCTGGGTTGTAGGGGATCAAATACTAATTTCACTCAATGACATGCAGTTCAGTTTATAACTTTTATGTAATGTATTTTTTTCTGGATTTTTGGTTGATTTTCTGTCTCTCTCCATTAAAATTAACCTACAATAAAAATTAGAGACTGTTCCTTTCTTTGTAAGTGAGCAAACTTACAAATTCAGCAGGGGATCATATACTTATTTCCCCCACTGTATAGTGTGGCCCAGACCACCCAAATTCCACACATTTCTGAAACAACCACACAACAGTTGGAGAAGCTTGACGTTCTGCATGGATTTTTGAAAATTGTTGAGCTAGCAGCAATCTTACACATCTCATTGTCTGAGTCTTTTATGAGTGCATCACTCACGTGAACGCCTGCACATACTCTGTAAGGCCACTGTGATGTTGCTCGTGCTCATCTCAACAAATTTTATTACTTTATTCAAGACACAGTTATGCTTGTAGGCACTAGGCATGACAAGATCAAAATAATTTATGATCTGGCAATTTCCACTTTTCCAGTTTTTCTGTGAAATCAACCTTAGCTTTGTTCACACATGGTGTGGACCTGTAAATTACTGGAATATCCTGCATGACTCCTTCTACTGTAATCCACAAACATAAAAGAGTGAGATACCAAATAATTATTTGATCACAATCAAAAAACGATGATTAGGTAAAAGCAAATAAACTACCATTGCATTACATAATGAACTGAGCTCTATTGAATTTGAAAAAAGTGTGGTGCTTTAAAACTTGGTTCTTCTTAAACAATGATTAGAAGATTCAAGCCACTGTAATTATGGTATCCATACGGGAGGAGAGAGGTGGGGTAGAGTCACCATGACATGCCATTGATCTCACACCTTGAAGCTAATAAATGACTTAAAACAGTATGACCAAAGACAAAAATCAAGACTTTAATATCTCAACTATTGATAATCTCCCTCAGAGAAAACCGCCGGGGTGTTCCACCTACAGTCTCCAGCAGGGAAATACATGCTGAACTACACAGAGGCAGAGG
>NC_041411.2:32032942-32062386 GCF_900747795.2 Erpetoichthys calabaricus | reverse complement strand
CAACAGTTGGAGAAGCTTGACGTTCTGCATGGATTTTTGAAAATTGTTGAGCTAGCAGCAATCTTACACATCTCATTGTCCGAGTCTTTTATGAGTGCATCACTCACGTGAACGCCTGCACATACTCTATAAGGCCACTGTGATGTTGCTCGTGCTCATCTCAACAAATTTTATTACTTTATTCAAGACACAGTTATGCTTGTAGGCACTAGGCATGACAAGATCAAAATAATTTATGATCTGGCAATTTCCACTTTTCCAGTTTTTCTGTGAAATCAACCTTAGCTTTGTTCACACATGGTGTGGACCTGTAAATTACTGGAATATCCTGCATGACTCCTTCTACTGTAATCCACAAACATAAAAGAGTGAGATACCAAATAATTATTTGATCACAATCAAAAAACGATGATTAGGTAAAAGCAAATAAACTACCATTGCATTACATAATGAACTGAGCTCTATTGAATTTGAAAAAAGTGTGGTGCTTTAAAACTTGGTTCTTCTTAAACAATGATTAGAAGATTCAAGCCACTGTAATTATGGTATCCATACGGGAGGAGAGAGGTGGGGGAGAGTCACCATGACATGCCATTGATCTCACACCTTGAAGCTAATAAATGACTTAAAACAGTATGACCAAAGACAAAAATCAAGACTTTAATATCTCAACTATTGATAATCTCCCTCAGAGAAAACCGCCGGGGTGTTCCACCTACAGTCTCCAGCAGGGAAATACATGCTGAACTACACAGAGGCAGAGGCAGCCTGCCAGGAAGAGGGAGCAACCCTGGCTACGTTCTTACAGCTCTCTGCAGCGCAGCAGGTAAACAGCTAACTTATCTCACACGATTATCCTTTTATAGTGTTTTAGTTGAAAACTTGTTTAAAACCTATAAAGTGAATGAATGGTTTTACAAAAAAATCAAGATGCCATTTTTCCAATTTTTACTAGAGAACTTCATTATGGATTGTTTAACAAATGCTTATTTGGAATTTTTCTTTCATCCTGCACTTACAAGTTTATTTCAAATTAGGAAACACTATCTTCTACACGTGTGGGTTTATTAAATGCCTGATATGCTTCTGAACTAAACAAAAGTAAGTCAAGTGCAGCACTTGTTTTTTGTAAACTGTAGACTTGTCCAGGCCTACTGTATGTTCTGTTGTCTCACTAAGGTGTCCATCTTCAGAAGATATCAATGTTAGGCTCTGCACTTCACCATTGCATTATGTGAAAATCGCTTGTCACTCATGTGCTTTTCAAAGGAGCAAAGAGACAGAATTCACTTGGTAGGAGGTAGATAATCGAGAAACTCACATATGACATGCTGTAAAAATTCACAAGCGGTGTTTGCCGGTTGTAGTCTGGCATTATTGTGAAACAAGGAAGTCATTTCTGACAAATGGCTCACCATGACCATCATAACGTCTGAGAAAGGCGTTTTTGCATTTGGTTAACGGGTTGGGACACATCACCATCTTCAAAGTAATGGATGCACCAATGGACATTCCATTGCACCCACTGATGTGCTTAAGGCTGCATCCATGATATTACATTTTCATTTGGAAAGGCAGACATTAGTTTGTATATTTGCCTTTCATCCTCACTACCCTGGCATTTTTAACACCCATAAAACAAAGACTTGAAAATGCTCTTCAGAGCTCTATATACTTCTAAAAAGTACTGCAATGTGGATGAGTGCAAACTTTGACTTTCAAAAACGCAAGCCCTAATCACAGTGTGATTTGTTCACGCTTATTATGTAGCACTTGTTCTGTTGCTTACCTGTATGCAGCTAAATTGCATTTTGTACAGTTTTAATGCTGCATACAGGCACACAAAGTAAATAACTTACTGGTTGCTACCATTTTCTGATAAATCCAGTCGCTGGCAGCATTACTGTCCCTTCGAGGATTTTTCCACCAATGCACTTATGCCGAGTGTAGGCCAATGTCTATGTCATATGCGTTTTCGGCTGTTTTAGGGTGGATGGATATGCTTTTGAAAATAATGTGAAAATGCTTGTGTGGATGGCTATCATTTTTGTTTCAAAAATGAAAACGTACCAGTGTGGATGTAGCCTAAAACATAAGCACATATAATGCATTAACAGCTATGCCCATTCAGATGAATAACATGGACTCTGTGTGTTTTAAAGGACTTGTCTTCTTACGTTTCGAAATGCACACATAAAAGATGCACCTTTGAAGAGCTTACGTAACAATGCTCATTATCTGTGTCTCCTTGCAAACCTGCCTTTAAACATCCCTGAGAATGTTAAGTCATTTGCTGCTTCTTCTTTTCTAGCTCGGCTACCACCTGTGCATCGCTGGTTGGTTGGAGTCCAAACTTGTTGGATACCCAACCACTTATCCATCTCTCAGCTGCGGTAAAAATCACGTTGGGATCGTCGAGTACAGACAACCATTGGAGTCAAACAAATACGATGCCTTCTGTTACAGAGTGCAAGGTACTGTGATAGAATTCACTTGTGTCCTACTCCTGTTAAGGTTTGAAGCTGATAGAAGCCTTGATCAATGTCTTAACTAATGAACCATACTGCTTAGTGTGGATTTAGAATTGATGTGCTATACTTATAGTTCAGTACACATTCATTTGTAATTTTTATTTAAATGTAGTACCTGTATCTAACACGGTTCACTTCTATTGATAAGTCGTTAATTTACTCTTATGTATGCCTACATATTTAGTCTAAGTTTAATTATTTGCCCATGCTTTACTGAACCGGTGTGGTCCAATTCATGCCAGGCCAAAGCCAATCCCAACAGCACTTTGCTCAAGGAAATAAATAATCACAAATGAGACACTAATCTCTCTCTGGGCATGCTCATATACACTCACATCCATTCATATGAGCTACATTTACAGATACAGAACATGGATGGCTTTCAAATGTGGCAAGTCAACCAGAAAACACAGAGAAAGAACATTCAGACTCCATGTACAGACTGACTGTGCTTGGAATTGTGAGCAAGCATTGTAAGACAACAACAGTACTACCCACTACAAAATAAAAATGTTAGCGTTAAAATCACTTTCTTTAACACTGACTGTGCAAAATTGGGCAGCACGGTGATGGAGTGGTAGCCTGGGTTTTTATTTCAGGTCCTCCTTGCATGGAGTTTGCATGTTCTCCCCCTGCCTGCCTGGGTTTCCTCCAGGTGCTCTGGTGTCCTCCCCCAGTCCAAAGACGTGTGGGTTAGGTGAACTGGCAATCCTAAATTGGCCCTAGTGTGTGTTTGGGGTGAATATGTTTGTGCGTGTGTTCTCCCTGTGATTCACTGGCGCCCTGTCTAGGGTTTGTTCTTGCCTTGAGCTTCCTGGGATAGGCTCCAGCAGAACCCCCGTGACCCTGTTCGGGACTAAGTGAGTTAGAAAATGACTGACTGACTGTGCAGAATTAACATCTGAAAGAGTAAAATGGCTCTCAGTGCTGATGTTAAAAGCTGTGGAGACAAGTTCAATGTTAAACTCCAAATGATGGGCTGTGAGCGGGCTTCCGCCATTTCTGTCATGTAGTCTGTGCGACTTACGAGGCATTAGATATTGTTGGAAATGTTAAAGTGAGTAGTTGTGTTTGTCATGATTGATTGGTTTAAATGTAACAACCTGAGCAACTTTTTTATAAATCATAACAAATGGTAAGCTTTTAGCAGTTTCACAAACCTCTAGAATACTTTAGGTGGAATTGACATTCAGCTGAGTAATATGTATCACTCCATAATGTATGTGAATTATATATAAACTAGTCATTTAGCCCGTTACAATAACGGGCGCTAGAACAGTAGTGCATAAACATTAGTAGGAACACTCTATATTAAATGGCAAGGGACTTTGCTCTCATTCTTTTTTGTTCGTTGTATTTTTCTTTCTTTCAGCCTTTCTTTTGTTGATGTTTACTTGCTGAGCTGACCGTTCTTCGTGGGCTGCCGCCGTGTATTGTGTGTCTTTAATTTTCTGTGACAGTAATACTGTCTTGTACGGCTGTATTCAATAAGGGCGCGCACAAAAAGGCGAGCTTCAAAAGGGCGACCTCAATTGAGCGCGGTGAATAAAGGCGTTCGTAGATAATTTAGTTCAAATGGCTCTGGAATATGTGAAGAGCAACAAAGGTGCAGATCTTTATTTACGCGCGCCTTAATTCGCTGCGCCCAATTGAGGTCGCCCTTTTGAGGCTCGCCTTTTTGTGCGCGCCCTTATTGAAGGATGCCTGTGCGCGCCCTTATTGAACGATACCGTCTTGTACATCCGCTGGCTTGTACGTCCGTAATATACCTTTAATTTTCTCTGGCGGTAATACAGGCATGCGCGTCGGTAATATGCCTTTAATCTCCTCTGACAGTAATACTGGCTTGTATGTGGCTGTAATATGCGTCACTGTGTTGTGTACCTTTAATTTCCTCTCGCAGTAATACTGGTTTGTATTTCCGTAAAACGCCTGTAACTTTCTCTGACAGTAATATTGCGTGTCGCACCGTGCCCCGCGCATGCGCACTTCACCAGAAGACATCCACACACGGACACCTGGACGCACACAGGGATTTTATTAAAGAGGACGCCCAGCTTGGAGGCTCTGCATCGGTCTGTTGTGGTGAAAAACGAGCTGAGCCGAAAAGCAAAGCTCTCAATTTACCGGTCGATCTACGTTCCTACCCTCACCTATGGTCATGAGCTGTGGGTAGTGCCCGAAAGAACGAGATTGCGAATACAAGCGGCTGAAATGAGTTTCCTCTGCAGTGTGTCTGGGCTTTCCCTTAAAGATAGGGTGAGAAGCTCGGTTATCCGGGTGGGGCTCAGAGAAGAGCCGCTGCTTCTCCGCATCGAGAGAAGTCAGATGAGGTGGCTTGGGCATCTGATCAGGATGCCTCTCTGGTGAGGTGTTCTGGGCATGTCTAACCAGGAGGATGCCCCGGGGAAGACCCAGGACACACTGGAGGGACTATGTCTCACGGCTGGCCTGGGAACGCCTCTGGATTCCTGTGGAAGAGCTAGAAGAAGTGGCCGGGGAGAAGGAAATCTGGGAATCTCTGCTCAAACTGCTGCCCCCGCGACCCGATCTTGGATAAGCGGAAGAGGATGGATGGATGGATACCCAGCTGGATAATGCATAACAATACAGAATAAAGAAACTGTCAGCTTAACACTGCAATGTAGTACCTGACACATCACCAAGTGGGTAAACTTAAGTATAACTTTACCTTAATAAATAACACCCCACACAATAAAAGGCGATTGGGGTACATTTGTGTTGTGTGCACTTCAGGGAGTTATAGTGTCAGGTTCATTTTTATTTAACATTCACAGAGTTGAATAGTGTCAGTGTTAGATGATTATTATGTTTTTTTACACCGGTTGGTATAGTGTAGTGTTAGAGTCTAACACAAAGTGAAGTAAAAACAACACTGGAAAGTGTAACACTGTACAACGAGTACTTCTAACACTCTGCAGAGCAGGACCAAATGTTATCTGTGACGCTGTTAAATTTAACACTTAAACACTGACAGATATGCTTGGTACAGTAGTTATTCATCTATTGTCCTGCTCCTTACTTTCAAATGCATGATGGTGCTGAAGGTTAAAGTTTCATCACACACCATTTGGATGTTGTTTGATTCCCTTCATGGAGTCTGGTGCTCACACGACTCGGATGGTCTCCCACAAGACAACGATAGGAAACTTGGATGGCCATGGTTGTGCTTGTGAATTTCTCTTTGGGATTAATAAAGTTTGTCTAATCTAATTATTAGCTTTAACTTAGCCCCATGTGGTAGCAGATGGGTCATCTTTATTTTATATAACACCATTATTTTGTGAAAATTATGCATTTTAAAATTACAAAGATAAAGGGAGAGGAGTAAATGGAAACACCTAACAATATGTTAATATCATGGACCTAATAAGGAGTAGGACCATGCTGTGCCTTTAGAACAGTTTCAGTTCTTCTAGCAATATGGCCATACAAATCCTGAACTGTATGTACACCGACTAGACAATGGAGAAACTGATGGATAGTGTCCAAATTTATCTTTTTGATACTTAAAGTACTCTATCAGCAGTACTCTGCCTTAACTCAAGTTAAAATTCAGTCCTATTTAAAAAAGAATCCCTACATCTCCAAGACGTACACCTCCGTACATATCTGTGCCCTGTGATGGACTGGCATCCAATCCAGGGTTAGCTGTTAACGTCCCTCAAATGCTGCCAGGGTGACCTCTGGCCCACTGTGAGCCCAAAAAGGAGTTGAAGAAAATGGAAGAACGGATTGATAACTGGATAAGTAGCTTGTGCCTGTTGACACTTTTATGATCACAAGGTGTTGGTCTTTCAGGTGAGGTCTCCATCAGTCACCTTTGCTGAACATTCTTTTCATTTTAGAATCACATATTCATAGGAGTTTTATTTTTTAATTTTTTATTCTATTGATATTTGCTACATTTTTCTCTATCTCATAGTTGCCAAGAATACTAAATTAAAACTAGGGGGCTCTGCCCCCTGCTCGTTTCACTCGCCAACCCCCATGCGGGCACTACGCACTAGCCACTTCACGGCTCTGCCGCTTGCGTATGGGGAAGCAGATTTACAATTTAAACAGATTGTTATTTTCATGGAAATTGTTACATATGCATAATAGACCTAACTATTTTACATTACAGTGAGTAATTAACCAAAGTAAAAATAGTAAAACATAATAAATTGAAAGAAAATTATGTTTCAGGTTGTGTTAGAGATATTCATTGAGTTAAACGTTTTCGTTCTGTTTGGCTTTGAAATTAACACGCAAATACTTTTTAAACTAACTTTTACTTTAAAACTTCAGTAAAAACAATATTTGAAATTAACTTTTCATCAATATCGCTTTGAATTTTTATTCCGTGTTTGAAGTTACATCGTGACATGTAACTGCCCGTGAGTGTATATCGTTTGTATCTCTCTAATGAATAAACTGACTTTTTCGAATGTTTGTCCCTAGCAAAAGCTATTCCAACAGGAAACTGTAAACGTTTTAATACGAATGGCATATCAAGATCCAACTGTTTCAGCATAGTCTATTGATACGCATTTAACCAATCTGCTGTGTAACTGATTGACAATTTTTTGCGTTAATTCGTTTGACTTCATCGTTTCTCTGTGCTAGGATTGCCCGTGTACTCATTTCTTCTGTTGATAACCCTTCAGGATGAAATTCTACAATAAAATTTGGACATAATAAGTCTTCTTTTATTGGGAACTTAAAGTGAGGAAAACGTAAAAATTTATAAGA
Source organism: Erpetoichthys calabaricus (assembly GCF_900747795.2). Lineage (NCBI taxonomy): Eukaryota > Metazoa > Chordata > Cladistia > Polypteriformes > Polypteridae > Erpetoichthys > Erpetoichthys calabaricus. Next base: position 32,055,100 of record NC_041411.2, on the reverse strand, counting down.
GCTGAGAGCGCAGGACAAAAGCATTCACACGAATGAGAGGTGAGAGGACCGTGGGCAAGGGCCTTTAACCATAAATAGTTGAGAGGAGGGCGGGACTTGAAAAAATCTCTTGGCAATAGTCTCATCTCGTCTCAAGATTTTCTTTTATGATAGAGAGAAATGGATTGTATCATTTAGGCTCTCTGTAGCAGTTCCAGGGATTTACTGAGGAATGAGAAGGTGCCAGATTTCTCTATCATCGCCAATCAATTATTAATAAGAATTTTCTGTATTCAGTTTTCATGTCTCCATTCATACAGCGTTTCTGGAAAGACTGCATATCATTGCTGCCATTAACCAATATGAGATTGCATTTTAATTTTCAGATGTGAGCTGTGTTTGCCAGGATGGATATATAGGAGATGGAGATTTTTGCAATGGAAACCTACTGGACGTTTTGGCCACCAATGCTAATTTCTCATCGTTTTACCTTGTAAGCAAAGTTCTGAATCAAAGCTCTTATGGTTGTATATCTCATTGTATGTAGCAGTATAATATGAAATGCATGTTGTGTATGTTTTAAACTTAATGAATAAACAGCATTAATGATAAATACAAAAATAAGCTTGTGCAGGATAGTAAGTAGGGCTGTCTGATCTGCTCTCATTTAAATTTTTTCCTTTACATTTTGTATTTGAAATTTCATAAAAATGGGAGAGACATTTCCTAGTAAGGGAAGAATATTGCATTAAAAAGTGTATTTATTTAATTGTAGCAAATGTCGAAAGAAACATAAAAATCCACATTTACATTGAGCTCTTGTTTATTATGGAAGCCAGCAGGGGGCAATAAAGCACCACAATTGATTATATTAGAAAGAAGAACATTTTCGAGTTTGCGTGAGTGTCCAGTTTGATTCTGCTCTGAACTCCGACTACGGGAGTGGACTTCTCCACACCCCTAAAATGGCTGGATGGCATACAGATCCTTGGTAATTACATGCTAATTCTGAGGCTCTTTCAGGGTCTAATATGTTTGAATTTTATTTTGCATAGAACCTTTCTGACGGGAACATGAACCCTTTTAACTTTACAAATATAAAGGGGAAGGAGAAAATGGAAGCATGTGAAAATATGTCAAAATGATGTGCTTAATAAGGAGTCAGGGCCACACTTTCTAGGAATGCTGTCATACAAGTCCTGGTCTGTACATAGTGGGATATTCCAAAGAAAGGCCTCAAGTTCTTTTAGGGATGAAGGAAGTGAAAATCTACTTCACACTCTGAACTCCTCAGCTTCCCATGAAGGTTCAATGATGTCTAGAGCTGGCAACTGGGGAAGCCATTGAAGGTGTTTGTGTCCATCTCAAGATGTTCATGATAGCACTCTTAAATTTCTTTAGCAGAATGTGTTATCCTGGAAGATGGGGGATATTATGAGGTAACAATTTGTGCACTATGGGGTGCACTTGGACCTGTAAAATTGCCTCATATACCTTGGAAATTATGAGAACATGCAGAGCAGCCATTGGACCTAATGACTTCCATAAGATGATGCTCACATCGTGATAGATCCCCCACCATGTTTTAACAGCTAGCAACAGACATTTCATTTTGTAGAAATCTTCTCATCTTTTGACATACATCTATAGAAAATATTGTGAAAGATGACTTTTGATGAGACTAGGTGACAGAGGTACTGACTCGGTTCTGTGATTTTATGGAGATTCCCTGCTACAAACCAATGTCTTGTATGTTAGCTAAATGGCATGCATGGGGTGGCTCTGTGTAAATGACTGGACGTGTGTGTGCTTTGCTCTGGATTAACATTCCACCCAGGGTTGTCTCTTGAATTGTGCTAGGCATTCCAACGCATGATCATGCAAAGGAGGCAGTGGGTACAGAAAATTAATGAATGGCTGCCTGGATTTAGTTAGTTTTATTGGCAATAATAATTTTAAAAACGAGTGGAAAACTAACTGTTTCACTTTGAATTTATTTTACATGCACTCAGGCATTACTTAGGCAGTCAAACATATCAAAAAGTGGTGAAGACCTGCTGGAATTCCTCTCTGACAGCTCAATACAGGAAACCTTATTTGTACCAACAAACAGTGGATTTGATGACAATGAGGTAATGTTGGCTCACCCAGGTACTGAAAACGTTTGTAAAGTATTATGATTGCAATATAGTTACATTGGAACGTTCAACCCAAATTTTCCAAACCTATCTCTGATTGTTTTTGAAATTATACTACTAATCTGTTCTTGGAATATGTAAGACTGAGTGTGACCAAGTCCAATTAAACAGCAATGCTTTTAATATATAAATCTTTTTAAAGGTCATTTAGCACATATAAAAAAAATTCAGCTGAGGCAAAATTGTGTGTTTTTGATGCGTTCGCATATAATGTGTGAAGCACCTATTGCAAAAGCTCCTGTCTGTCTGTCCGTCCATCCAAAACAACTTACCCCCTTCTCCCATGGACCAGTTTTGTTGCGACATTTTTTTGTTGTTGATGTTGCAATATCTCAAATAGATCATGCTGCACAAAGTTTTAAATTTTCCCATTAAAAAGCACTGGTGAATGTGCAAAGTGGAAAGCAGTAATGTACGAGAGGGTACCCCAAAATAAACGGAATTGAAAAAGAAAAATTTTTAAATAATATTTACTTACTGAAAGTTTAGTCTCCTTCAAAGTCCTCTCCATGTCCCAATCGTTTTCCCACTGGTGGAAACATTTTTGGAACTGCTGAAGAGGAATGTTGTCCAAGGCCTGCAGCGATTTTTCTTTGTCTTCCTCCACGGCACAAAAACGCATTCCTTTGAGTTCTTTTTTCAAATGCGGGAACAAGAAAAAGTCACGCAGAGCAAAGATGATGGCGACATTTTCCCTCATTTGAAATGCAAAAACCACTCGTAACTCCAATCTACAAGTGTATTAAACAACAGACAATGTGGATTTATGACAGGACCAACTTGTTATAATGTTTTGAGTAGTATCCTAGAGTACGTGACAAAAGCAAAGCATACAACATTATTTAGACTTTCAAAAAAAATTAATACAACCCCACATAGAAGTTTATTTTAAAACTAGAAGCTATGAACCTCAGAGGTAACCTACAAAACTGGATCTTGGAATACTTAATTAAATAAAGAGATAAAGAGAAGCGTGAGATCATCACTACAGTCCCTCAAGGCTCTGTCTTTGGACCTTTACTTTTCAAATTTAAATTAATGTTTTGGATTTACCATAATTACTCACGTATAAGTTGGGTCTTGAAACCAGAAAAATCGATCATAAAATCAGACCCCAACTTAAACACCCGTTCAAAAATGCGACACTTAATTTTTATTTATTTTTTTTACATCTTCTTTCTTCCTTCAATCTCGCACCAGTTTCTCAGGCACATCAAATTTTGTTGCATGGCAGTGCAGTTACCAATTTTTTTCGCCACTTCAACGACTTTTAATTTAAAACCAGCTTCATATTTTCTTCTGATCGAATGCTCCATCGTAGATAAGGGATGCTCTTAATGATGAAGGTGTATGAGGGTGCAAGATATAAAAAAACACAAAACAGTGCAAACATCGAATCGGAATAGTTCGGGTATTACCGTATGGTCACTTAGGAACAATACATAGAAAAAAAAGGCAGTGTGTCCCGTGGTTACTCTCTCAGGTGGCCGTTAGCATATAGTAATCTCTTGGACCAATAGCGTGAGTTTTCCGCATTCGACTTATACAACTGACATTATAAAATACCGGAAATTATACAGTAAAATCAAGCCCTGACTTATCCGCGGGAGAGTATATATGGTAGGTATAATGAGCAAATTTGAAAAAATTGCAGATGATACTAAAATTGGAGAGATAAGATACTGAGAAGGCAGCAAAATAATAAATAAAGACCTGAACAATCCACAAATCTGAACAAACACTTGTAAAATTAAGTTTAATGTTGAAAAGTACAAAATGTTGCACGTTGGCAAAAGAAACACTAATTATAAATTCAAGATGGGAGACACTGTTTTATAGTAAGCAATCTCTGTAAGGGATTTAGGGGTTTAGATTGGCACCATATTCTCATTGTCTAAGCAATATGTAGAAGCAATTAAAACGGTAATTAAATATTTGGTTATATGATTAACAACTGTTAAATATAAATCAAGAGACTCTATGTCCTGACTACATGATGCTGTAGTGAGACCACATCTTTAGTACCCTATGCAGTTCTGATGAACACACTACAAAAAAGACATAATAGCAATTGATACTTTGCTGAGGAGAACAGCCAAAGGACATGCGCTGCTCTGACAGACTCAGGGAGTTAAACCTCTTTAGTCTCCAATTCAGGAGACTGCATGGGGATCTAATTCAGGTCTTAAAAATTCTATACAGCAATAATAAAGTGGATCCAGCACAGTTCTTTCAAATTAATATCAAGTCATATACGTGAGGACACCAGTAGAAATTATGATGAAGTGTATTTAACAGTGAAGCACCTGTTCATGCAAAGAGTTGTGGATGAGATATTGGGAAAGCCAAGCTATTAGCTAACCAAGTGAGCTTGATGGACTGAATGGCCTTGTCTTCTTTGTCAAACTTCTTATGTTCTAATGCAGGGGTGGGCAGATTCAGTCCTGGAGGGCCGCAGTGGTTGCAGGTTTTTGTTCCAACCCAGTTGCTTAATTAAAAAACAATCCTTGTCAATTATTTAATTGCATGGCTTGCTAGTGCTTTAACTCTGCCATGTCAGGTCATTCTCATATCCTAGATTTATTTTCCTTTCTAAGGATATCATCCAAATGATTTGAAGTCTAAAACAGATGAGTAATTCTCAGTGCTTCACTTTTTTCTCTTCACTTTCCTTCCAAGTATTTAATTAAACCAAATAGTGCATGATAAGTACACACAGGTGTAATTGAAAACAAGCTAAATGGGGAAATGCTGGTCTCTTTTGTCATTTGCATGGTATTGCTAATTAGGAGCAATTAAAAACCAAGAATACAGCTGTTTAAGACTAAAATAAGCAATAAGGGTTCAAAATCTTAATGAGCGAGACAACTAAAATGAAGCTGAAGTGTTACTTGAGCAATAAGGGTTTCTTATTAAGCAACTGGGTTGGAGCAAAAACCTGCAGCCACTGCGGCCCTCCAGGACTGAATCTGCCCACCCCTGTTCTAATGTATGTTCTTATGTTATAACAAGTGTATTAGTAGTCCCAGGAACTACGTTCAACAGTAAAGTGTGTTGAGTTTTGCTCGTGTTTCTCTTTTTCATAACCCTATATACATCTTCAGATATGTCTGTGTGAATTCATCCTGTCTGAAAAAACAACCTGGTTGAACTCTGTACAATTCTATCTTCAAAAGCTTTTGTTTATGAGCTACATTAATGATTTTTGTTATCTTAAATCGCATATGCCCTTGTTGCACGTTTCCTATTGAAGTTGTATTTTTCAGACTTTGTTCTTGAGAGACTTGGAGTTCCACATCTCGACCAACAACAGCTTTACCACTTACACTAAAATGTTACATGGGAGCATCATACCTTCAAGACTGGGATATAATCTCACCGTCCTTGATTCTTCCTTTACCAACAGAACTGCAAGAAATGTAAGAACTTACAAATCAAATACTGAAATTTTAAAACTTTTTTTTTTAATTTAAAACATAGTTTTGATGGTAATGAATAGAACTGTTTGCCTATGCATTACTCCATTTCAGCATTATACTCAAGGGGACTGCCACAGCAAATAATATCATTATTTGCATATTTTGCCGATACCATTAGTCAATTAACCTACACTTTCAGGCTAAAATACAATTATGTACACACAAATTTTCTGGAACATAGGAAAATTAAGTGACTTTATCAGAGTCACAAACAGTCAGTAGAGGTAACAAAAATAACAGCGCTGGGGGTTAGAGCTTAATGCCTCATTCACTGCCTGGACGATACCGGATAAAAGGACCCGCAGAAAAGGCACTGGGCCAATTCAGCTGACACATCTCTATAGTTAGTTCTAGAGAAATTTCAAATAGACTCACCTATAGAAGATGGAGTTTGTTTTCAACAAATGACAAGTTTTACATGCAGAAGGGATCAATATTAAATGTGTGTATTCAACCACGAGATTTCAAGGTATAAAGTACAAATTTAGAAAAAAAACTTGGGCTCATAATTTTCCACTACTATGCAGTGCACAGAGCATCACCGAAAATGCTAATATGATTTTGGATTATATAGTGGTCTGTGTGGAGTAGAAAAGAGGTCACATCTGGAACATTCTGTGCAGTGTTTGGCTCAGTATTCCAAAAATCACATAAAAGTTCTGGAACGAGCTACTAGACTTATTTTTGGGCTGCATGGTATGAGGTGTAAAGAAGGACTGAAATGTTATGTTTCAGCCAGGGTTCCTCATGTTTTATTAATTTGTTTGTGTTAGTATTACTTATGCTAATTATTTGCATCATTCTATGTTTTATTAGTTTTGTGTATTGTTTAATTTCCATGTGTCCATGATCCTACTCTATTCCATATACTTTGTGGGTAGTTCCCCAAGAGGCGGAGCCTTTATTGTCAAGGGCTTGCTCTCAACCCTATAAAGGCTGAGAAACCACATAGTCCCTTTGCGGTACATTCTGTGCGCTTGCTGTTAGTGAGTCCTTCATGATTTTGCTGTGCTTTCTTTGATTAACTTTTGCTCTGTTTTTAATGTTTCTCTAGATTTGTGTATTGGGGCTTGTTTTCAACCAGAGAGCCTAAGGATAGGATAGTCTATAACTCCTTTTGTGCTCCTCGGAGCTTTGTTTGTTACAAAAAAATTTGTTTGCTCTTTGTCATACAAGCCAAAAGGCTGATGGAGTCTTCCACTTGTGGGTCATTTTGCAGCAGTTTTTGGGAGTTATGCTAAGGAACTCCTTTCACGACACATGACTTGATTTAGTATAAGCAAGTGAGATTAAGAGGTGACATTACTGAAGTATTAAAATCAGGGTAATCGGCTGTTAATTATAAGAACTATAGTAACAAAAAGAGCAAAAATTATGTCTGGTTCACTCAAAAAGACCAAGCAGGCTGAGGAGAGCTGCATACGAATCCTTTTCAGACAGTCAAGTACTTTTTAAAAGTCACCTTCATCTAACGCTTCTAAGAAAGTAATCTCTATGAATCCAACTGCACTAATGTCCAGATCAGTCCTGAAGCTTCATAAATATTTACATGGATAAAAAAGTTGAGTCCACATACATTTCAGAAAGTATTTCTTCACATAGGCAACAAAGACAACATGTACATATTTTGACATTAATTTGCCTAAAAATGTAACTGAAAATTAGATAGATAGATAGATAGATAGATAGATAGATAGATAGATAGATAGATAGATACTTTATTAATCCCAAGGGGAAATTCACATACTCCAGCAGCACCTTACTGGTACAAAAAACAATATTAAATTAAAGATTGATAATAATGCAGGTAAAAACAGACAATAACTTTGTATAATGTTAACGTTTACCCCCCCCCCGGGTGGAATTGAAGTGTCGCATAGTTTGGGGGAGGAACGATCTCCTCAGTCTGTCAGTGGAGCAGGACAGTGACAGCAGTCTGTCGCTGAAGCTGCTCTTCTGTCTGGAGATGACACTGTTTAGTGGATGCAGTGGATTTTCCATAATTGATAGGAGCCTGCTGAGCGTCCATCGCTCTGCCACAGATGTCAAACTGTCTAGCTCCATGCCAACAAACACATCAGTTTGTCCAGGCGTGAGGCGTCTTTCTTCTTAATGCTGCCTCCCCAGCACACCACCGCGTAGAAGAAGGTGCTCGCCACAACCATCTGATAGAACATCTGCAGCATCTTATTGCAGATGTTGAAGGACGCCAGCCTTCTAAGGAAGTATAACCGGCTCTGTCCTGTCTTACACAGAGCATCAGTATTGGCAGTCCAGTCTAATTATCATCCATCTGCACTCCCAGGTATTTATAGGTCTGCACCATCTGCACACAGTCACCTCTGATGATCACGGGGTCCATGACGGGTCTGGGCCTCCTAAAATCCACCACCAGCTCTTTGGTTTTGCTGGTGTTCAGGTGTAGGTGGTTTGAGTCGCACCATTTAACAAAGTCATTGATTAGGTTCCTATACTCCTCCTCCTGCCCACTCCTGATGCAGCCCACGATAGCAGTGTCATCAGCGAACCTTTGCATGTGGCAGGACTCCGAGTTGTGTTGGAAGTCCGATGTATATAGGCTGAACAGGACCGGAGAAAGTACAGTCCCTTGTGGCGCTCCTGTGTTGCTGACCACAATGTCAGACGTGCAGTTTATAATTAATTATACATTATATTAATTAATTAATAGTTTTATTTAGTATAGTGCAGACCTGAAAATTTCTACTCAAGATTATTTTTAGTAAAATATTAATAAGAACCTGGACTTAAATGGTCTGAGTAACCTTATTGCGTTAAAACATCTTCTTATTTACTTGTGATCATGATAAGTAGCTAGACTGTGAACATGGGTTGACTTCTTCTACAGCTCGCTGAAAGATTTTTTTTTTCTTCAGTGTAGATTAATGTCCACCAGTTGATTTTATTGCTGTGCACAACACTCTGGTCAGGTTGAGGAACATGCACTGGTACAGTTCGTTCCTGCACACACCACAAAACAAAACAACTTGGGATCTTGGTTGGCAACCCACCAGGCAGACACGTGTCCTGTCCCACCTTCCAGAAATGACCATCTATCTGCTGCAGCCAGGTGTTATGTGGGTGTCCTCCTGGCTTGGTCCAGCCATTCAGGTCCTCAACAATGAGAATCCTGCAAGCCAGATCACCCTTAGGGAATCATGCCACATGGCCGTAGTGCCATAACTGATGCTCCCTTACAATACAGGTAAGGTGCCTCAATTGGGACTCTGTGAGCAACCACTCATTTGACAAAGTACCCAAGGATTCTCCAAAAAGACACAGTACTGAAGGAGCCCAGCCTTTGTCTCAGGTCACTGGATAGCGTCCATGTCTTGCAACCATATTGCAAAACAGGAAGCACCAGGACTCTAAAAACTTGGACCTTCGTCCTTTTGCATAGATATCGGGGGCGCCACACACCCCTTTCCAGTGACTACATGACATTCCGTCCAATCTGTCTACTCTTAACATGAAAGTCACTGCTGACATCCTAAATGAAACATCAGCACTGTCCTGCTTAGAGTGAACCAGGAGGTGAAGAGAAACTAGGACACTAAAATTCAAACAAAGAAATATACCTGTTAAGTTTCCAATTTTATCTGTAATTCAAGGTAACTAGGAGGTGCATTGTGTTGATCTTTATAGCGTCGCACCAATAAGTCACAAGTCATGAACTCCTAGACCATACCCCTTAAGAACAGGTTACTGTATCGTAGCAATAAAGCTACAAAATGGCGGTGCCCATGAAAAAAATATGACATTGAAAAGGATGCAAAAATAATTTAACAACCTCAAAATTTCCTCAAAAAGGAAATTACCTATAACCCCAAGGAGACACAGGAAAAATTAAATGCCAAGCATAACAACCACAAAACACTTCTGTTCCCTCTTGCTTTACCCCTGCAACATTGCAATCCTGTACTCTGTTATGGTTCCACTTAGGCAGGAGTATTTCTGATACGCTAAGCAGTTTACCCAGTAAGTGAGTGTCCCTAGATTTTCATATGTTTAGCTTTGTGTTTTCCTGTTGATTGTACAATAAAAAGCAATTGTTGAACTTCTATACCAAATCCATCATCTTCTCATTTTCTGAATACTCAAGACATTTATTTTATTTCTAGGGTTCCAAGTTAATAAATGACCGACTTATCCTGGAATGGGACATTCCTGCCATGAATGGAATAATTCATATTATTGAGGGGCCTTTGAAAGCTCCACCTCCATCAGTAAGAGCTTTTCAGAAAAATACCCACCGTTGTGCCTGTCTGAACTGATGACTTCATTTTTATTTCAATTGTAATATTTTTTTATTTTGTAGATCTTGACCGTCTCTTCCCGCAAGACCCAGACATCAAACACCACAGTCATTTTCTCAGTTCTTCTTGTGTTTGTGTTGATTTCGACAGCTGGCGGGGTGATCTACTGGTTGTTAAAACGCAGAAATAACGGTTTCCAGTTTCAGTATTTCAAGGTACGAGATCTTTTTCTTGCAGCAAAATTCTCTGAAATAAAAAGAGGCATTGAGGCAGGCTGGCATGTCAAAACCTTAGGTAGCATGAGGTTGAATGTTTGGAGGAGGAGAGGAGTGCATGAAAGCAGAAGAAGCCAAAACTGATTTACATGTCAGGATTGTGAGGTTCGCTCTTCATAACAGAGTGGGGAGCTTGACAACCCAGGATTGCTTTAGAAAAGAGCATCTGTTGCTCTCAGCTGAGAAGAATCGATTCAGGATGTTTGAGCATCTAGTTGATGATCTCCCATGGTAAATAGAATGGGCACAGGGAGAAGAGACCGGAATCAAATCTGTGCTAAATTGGAAGGATGTATGCACCATTTAGCTTTAGAATGTTTCAGAAAAAAGATCTTCCTGTTAGGTGGGTACTCTCATCTACAATGCCTGACTTCTGATCTCCAAAACCCTTAACATAGCAAGTTGAAAGAAAAAAAAAATAAGACAAAATAAAGGGTACACAATATCAGAATTCTTATATATTATTCCCCAATATCTGGAATGATGCTTATATCATACATTTCTCATCCAGGATAATGATGAAGATGAAGCCGTGTCCTCTGGTACAAGAAAGAACCTGGCAATGGTCTCAATCCCAAATCCCCTCTTTAGTGGCTTCAGTGTATTTGCAGATCCTTTTAATGTGAGTACTAACTAATATCTTTTTTTTCCCATGTGCTTTAACATCAATCCATTCATCCATTTTCCAAAACTGCCTAATCTAGTTCAATGTTCTGTGGGGAGCAGAGCTCACCCATACAGAATCAGGTACAATGCCCAATTTAACACCTGTTTACGGTGCCAGTCCATCAAGGAGCAAATTGAGATAAATCTAAACTGTGTGCTTTAGGGGATGTGCATGCAAACAGGAGTGTTGACAGGAAATGCTAACACCATACAGGGCCGGGATGTGAACCTACGACTTTGGTACAGTGATGCAGCAGTAGGGTAGGGTAGCTGTGCTTCTTGCCCACACACATTCTTCACACTTTCCTTTCTTCTCATCTACATTTCATCAGGTATTTCTTTCCCTAGTTTCAGTGCCCAATGTAAGAAGAGATGTCTGTGTGTTGTGTCTCACCGATGACTGATTGATAACTAACAGAGGGAGACATCTGTTCCCAGAGATCTTGTGCTTTGTCTTTGCTCTGTCACATCTACACTAACTTGTTACTACAGAGGCAAGCTGACATTCTGCTCATCTCCAAAACTTTCTGTTTATTTCTCTTCCCCCCCCAGGAAGCGGCAGATGTCGACAACTCAGAAGCACAACACATCCTTGATTAACTGCCATGAGAGCCAATAGGATGACCTTCCTGATTGACAGTTTATTGTCACCTTATGCAAATTCTCTGGAATTTTGACACCTTATTTGAATTGAAGTATACATGGAGAGAGAAACAATTCTCTGGTCTGTTGCAAATATTCTGTTCAGCTGGAGAGCATCAGGCTGAAATAGCAAGCACTACTTTATAGACTTTATGCTTCATACTGTGAATTTTTTTTCTGCAGATGTTTTTATTATAAAGAAGTCAGAATTACCCTAAAAGTAAAAATAAAAATCAAATATACTGAAATAAAATTAGTCTAACGTGTCTGCTCTAATGTTTTGGACTGGGTTGTTGGATGTCACCAATTATGTTCTTCAACAAAGAGCACCACAGATGCGATGTTTGCTCTGAGAGTGTTGATGGAGAAGTATAGAGAGGGCCAGAAGGAGTTGCATTGCGTGTTTGTGGACCTGGAGAAAGCATATGACAGGGTGCCTCGAGAGGAGCTGTGGTATTGTATGAGGAAGTCGGGAGTGGCAGAGAAGTACGTAAGAGTGGTACAGGATATGTATGAGGGAAGTGTGACAGTGGTGAGGTCTGCAGTAGGAGTGACGGATGCATTCAACATGGAGATGGGATTACATCAGGGATCAGCTGAGCCCTTTTCTTATTTGCAATGGTGATGGACAGGTCGACAGAAGAGATTAGACAGGAGTCCCCGTGGACTATGATGTTTGCTGATGACATTGTGATCTGTAGTGAGAGTCGAGAGGTGGAGATATGCTCTAAAGAGGAGAGGAATGAAGATCAGTAGAAACAAGACAGAATACATGTGTGTAAATGAGAGGGAGGTCAGTGGAATGGTGAGGATGCAGGGAGTAGAGATGGTGAAGGTGGATGAGTTTAAATACTTGGGATCAACAGTACAGAGTAATGGGGATTGTGGAAGAGAGGTGAAAAAGAGAGTGCAGGCAGGGTGGAATGGGTGGAGAAGAGTGTCAGGAGTGATTTGTGACAGACGGATATCAGCAAGAGTGAAAGGGAAGGTCTACAGGACGGTAGTGAAACCAGCTATGTTATATGGGTTGGAGACGGTGGCACTGACCAGAAAGCAGGAGACAGAGCTGGAGGTAGCAGAGTTTTGCACTGGGTGTGACGAGGATGGACAGGATTAGAAATAAGTACATTAGAGGGTCAGCTCAAGTTGGACGGTTGAGAGACAAAGTCAGAGAGGCGAGATTGCATTGGTTTGGACATGTGCAGAGGAGAGATGCTGAGTATATTGGAAGAAGGATGCTAAGGATAGATCTGCCAGGTAAGAAGAAAAGAGAAAGTGGAAGTGGTTCCCAAACTCGGAAGTGGGGACCCCCTGTGGCTGCAGGTTTTTGTTCCAACCAACTTCTCTTTATCATTGAACTCCTAGCCTAAATAAGTGAGCTGTTGTTTCACAGTTGCTTGTTTGAAATTGTCATTATTATGATATAATGAAGGGACATGACTACACGGCAAAATAATAGGAAAGCAACAACAGAAAGTAAATCATTTAAAGCTATAGCAAAAATACTCTGAAGGCAGAGTAAGACAACAAGAAAAGAGACCAGGGGCCTCATGTATAACTGTCCCCTTCGTCTGTCTTACCACTATGGGGAGCAGAGCATTCAGTTGCTCTGCTTCCCAGCTCTGGAACTCACTACCATCTGAGCTTAGAAATATTGAATCATTTTCACTTTTCAAATCTAAACTTAAAACTCATTTGTTTAAGACTGCTTTTTCTGATTTTAATTTTTGTATTTTAGTTTTGTTTATAATCTGTATTTTATCTATTGTTCGGTGTCCTTGAGTGTTTAGAAAGGCGCCAACAAATAAATAAAATATATTTTTGTAACAGGTGTCTTGTCACACTCACAGGAAATCTAACTTAGACACCATTAAAATTTCCGACTACACCACCCAGTTTTATTAAGAGACTGGGAACTCTTGAAATTTACTGATGATATCACACAGGTTTCTTTAAATTGGGCAGTGAGTAAACACACAATGAAAGACACAACAGTAATTTCAGAAAAAGCAACAGTAACTTCTATTACACAAGACAATATAAAGGACATTGAAAAGATAAACGAACATAACAAAATTTAAAAATATCAGGAACGAATTTCCTTTTTTTAAAAGGAAAACACACAGTCCACTCTCTAAGAGTCCATCAAAAACAAGAATTGGAGGATACAACCTTTAGTGGTGCAGAGTCCAGTTTGCACACTGTTACCCCAATCATTAATCGTCCAACTGTCCACCGATGCACTCTGTTCACCAGACACTTGTTTCCCAACAGAAGTTTTGTCAAATCGTGGAATCCCTTTCAGCGTCTCCTCCTCGTTCTTTTTCTCCACTCTGGGCTCCTTGTGTTGCTGTGACCTAGGCACGCCTCACTTCTCGTCCGCCAGCTTTGCTCGGTCCTTTCATGCAGCTTCCCTCTCTCGCTGGACCCACAACCGTGTTCTTGTGGAGCTGTCTCTTCCTCCCTCGGGCTAAGTGTTGCCGTCCGTGTCCCACACGTTGCACCAGCCATGTACCCCAGTCTGCCAGCGAGCCCCTGTGCTCTCTGCGAGTATCTTGGCAGCGTTCTTAGTGGACCGTTCCTCCTTTGCCTTCTCCTGCCCAGGAGTTTAAATCTCCTTCAGTCCCTGCCGTTGTCAGTCCTGGACAATCGGTTTAAACAATGGCACATCTAAATTTCCTGGGTTTAACAATTAATGAAAACACAAGTTAACAAAATGTATTGTTACCAACCATTAATGAGTACAGATCTGCTGAGTAGAAACCAATATTGTCAAACATGTTGATTTCCAAGTCAGGTAAATACAGACATCCTCCAAGGAAGGAGCAGGTCTGTTATCACAATTGGTATTGTTTGAAATCTCAACCAGCCAAAAACTTCAAAGCGGTGACTCCTTTGCAATACAGCAAATACTTACATCGTGCAGACAGCCATCACAACATCAATAACGGGATTACCCAGGAAATTTACCTTGTAACTTCTCACCCCCAGTATCAGCAATGGGTGCCTAATGGAACCACCCAGTGTACAAATAAATGTCCCCCTCTGACATTATTATTATTACTTTGAGTGCATCAGGTACTGTGCCATGCAATAATGAGCTATTGATAATACTAAGAATTGGTGCTGCACAAATATCCATTGTGCTTGTTACTAGATTTGTTGGTTCTGGATATAGAGATCAAGTAGCAGGCTTCATTTTAGAAATTAAAGTTAAGGCTTTCTGTTCTGTTACAGGATTAAAATTTCTAAAGTGATGAACACCAGGCTAGACAGGGTTTGCCAAGCTAGTATGCAGTTTGCGCTGTGATGCTGAGATCTGGGATCTTATAGTTTTAATTTGCTCATTAATGAAGTTCATAAAGTCTGTACTGCTAATATCTGTTGGCATTTTGCAATGAACTTCTCAATTCCCATTTGTTAAATTAGCCACTGTTCTAAATAGTACACAAGGATTATTATTATAGTTATCTTTTATTTTAGTGTAGTAGTCTGAGCAAGCTTTAAAGAGAGCTTTTTTATATTTTTTAACATTCTCTGTCCATACAATTTGAAAGACCTGCAGCTTTGTTGTTCTTCATCTACGCTCCAGTTTTCAACACTCTAATTTAAGAGCTTGAGTGATCTTTTTAAACGGGGTGGGTCTCCATGTACATTGATCACTTTTGTTTTAAGGGGAGCCACTAAGGTTAAATTATAATTTGATGTTAGCTGATCTAAATTGGGGATCTAATGTGGGTAGCGCTGCTGCCTTGCAGTTAGGAGACCCGGGTTCGCTTCCCAGGTCTTCCCTGCGTGGAGTTTGTATGTTCTCCCCGTGTCTGCATGGGTTTCCTCCCACAGTCCAAAGACATGCAGGTTAGGTGCATTGGCGATTTCTAAATTGTCCCTAGTGTGTGCTGTGTGTGTGTGTGTCCTGCGGTGGGCTGGTGCCCTGCCCGGGGTTTGTTTCCTGATTAGGCGCCCTTTGTTGGCTGGGATAGGCTCCAGCAGACCCCCCGTGACCCTGTAGTTAGGATATAGTGGGTTGGATAATGGATGATCTAAATTGTTTTCCACAATTACACTTAACTTGCTCAAAGCATCTTGAAGCAGAATTGCAATCTAGATGTTACACTGTTTTTGTTTTAATTTGTGAACGTATTTCTAATGGCAGAACCAAATCAAACATATTTAAGAAGTAATCAGAAATAACTTTATTTAATGGAGTAATATTTAAATTTTGAATTTCAACTCTGTGAGTTATAATTAAATCTAATGTGTGGTTATGATTATGAGTTGGACCTTTGACATTCTGACAAAATCCTACTGAATTTAACAAATAAATAAAACATTTCCTAAAAGTGTCAGTTTCCACATCAATGTGTACATTAAAATCCCCCATCATCACTACACGATCATAATTTATAGCTAAATCAGATAAATGATTGCTAAATTCAGTCATGAACAATGAATATGGCTCTGATGGTCTGTACACTGGTACTACAATTGTGCTAAAACCTCTTTTAATATTTAAAATGAGTGACTCAAAGGATGTAAAGTTGCTAAAATTTTTGGAAGCAATTTGCATTTTGTCACAATGAATTATTCCAGCGCCACCAAATTGACGTGCATCTCTAGATTTGTGAAGGAATGTGTATCCACTTGGTGATGTCTCAGATTTAATAAGCCAGGTTTCAGTGAGAAGACACAAATCAAATTTTGTACTTAATATGATACCATTTGCCAAAGCATCTTTACTTCCAAGAAAGTAGATGTTAATCAAACAGCATTTAAAACTGCGTAGTTCTTTCTGAACTGGTGATATAGTTTTTGTTTTAATTTGAACAAAGTTACAAATACATGTGTCCCGGTGGAGGATCTGATTTTATCTCTTGGTCTAATTATACACCTTATTTTTGGTTATGAAGTCATTTGCATCAAGACTAAATTTATGGGATGCCTAACAACAGGGCATTGTGGGTAACAGCTTCAGGATGGTAACAGGTGGGATAAACAACAGCCTGTGATTTAAGATCACAAGACTGCGGTCTGGATTGTGCTCAAATCAGTCAGCCAGGCAGTTTTGCAGCCATATTTTGGGATAATACAAAAGATCCTCTCCAGTTAGGATGAAGACTATCACTCTTGAAAAATCCAGGCCTTTCCGAAAAATCAGCACAATTGTTCACAGAAGCTATGCTTTTATTTGCACACCAGGTTTCTAGCCAGCTGTGAAGGGAACACAATCAGCTATAAATCACATCTCCTCTATATAATTTTGGTAAGGTGCCAGATACAATTCAGTTCTGACATTTTCTTTTGCTTTGATGCATAGAGAGATGAAGTTCCCCTTTAATACCTCAAATTGCTGTAAATAAAAATCATTAGTGCCAACATGAGCAGCAATAAGGTAGATACTTCATCATCAGCCAGAGGATCCAATTTAGCCTGAATTTCAGATACCTTCACCCCAGAAGGCATTTAACATTAACTGCTGGTTTAACATAGTTTGGAATTCTAACATTCCGTATTATGAATTATAAGCACTTTATTCTTCTCAGGATCCACAGGTGTGCTACAGAGTGCCCAGAATGTGTTCTGGGTCCAAATTGGTGACCTGAGTGCCGAGACACCCGTTTCACTGTTAGCCACTCGCCCTGCGGCTGAATTGGTGCTGCTGATTTCGGCCTTGCACTGACTACAGTGAGACCCGGAAAGAGACTGATGCCAAATCAGAAGTAGCCAAATTGTCTAAACACATCAAGTCAATTCAGTTTTCAGTCTGACTTATCGCTATTAAGTTCCTAAAGTGGTCCTCCAATTTGCGTGTTTTCCTGTCCCATTCTAAATTAACTAAGCATTTTTGGTAGGTGAAGCTGTCTGCACTTTTGGCCAAAAAACCTGAACTGTACATGATGCAGGACACACAGCATATAAATGCACCCTCAATGGGCAGAGAGACAAGGCCATTCACATTCAGCACAGAGTTCATCTTTATCCCGTTCTGCTCCCTTTCTGTTTCTGCATTCAGCTGAATCACTAGGAGTCCGTTGGCTTTAAACTTTCACCACCTGCTGGAAGATCAGCTTTGGGCTGTTGGTTACTTCTTCTTGTCATATGTCAGCTTTACTCCAGTTGAACTTTACTGATGGATTTGATTCGTTTTTGGCTATTCTTTTCTGTACTTGTAAAACTCTATGTGCATGTGTGAGACGCCACTTTCATGCTCCCGCTTGCTGCTCAGCCCTGCCAGATGTTGTGTACAATAGGTAATAAGCTTATTATTAAAATGTTTCTAACATTCCTAAGCTGTCTCCCTGGGCATTTGTTTTTTTTACAGTTTTCCATCATAGGTTCAATGTAATTACTTTTTTGTAGTTTTTGGAATTGTCTTCATGCCACGTGCTGCCAGCCTGTTTCTGGTGTGGAGTAATTGGCCCTGCAGTGTTCTCTGTATCCTTGGCTGAGTGTACTTTCAAGATGCTGATCAGCACAAGCAGACTAAATATTTTTGACTAGGAAATAAATCAAGGTCAAAACACCAAATTAAAGGTCATTACCAAACAGCACTGACCAAGAAGCCGAGCGCCAAAATTAAGAACGTTAAGCAAGTTTGGAGTCGGAGGGGAAAATCTTCAAAACCAGAGCAAGATTAGAAACACATAAAGTACGGGTTTTGTTTTTAGGGTTTATTCAAATCATGGATAGCGAGTAGAGTGTTGTCTTTATTTAAACCAGCACATTGATGGTCAATGTGTCTTAGTGACATGCATCATGTGCTGAACAGCCACATAGCAGCATAGACATCAAACGTTCCAAAATTGTGATGCCCATAGGAGCAAACGCACAAAATGGTGGTGCCCACCATATCCAATTACCTTTATTATTTTGGCTACCATTTGGGTTTCTTACTGCCACCGACATTTTGTTAGCTCATTATTAGGAGAGTGCCCTCAGATGCTTTTCTAAAATTTACCATTGCCTCACATCTTCACTCACTGGTGCCTCAGCCACTGCCTGCGTGCTCTTTGCAAGTTCTCCTCATGTCCATCTCCAAGTTCTCAGCTCCAACCTGATACCCTGAAAAGTGAGTGATGTCACCTTGTGATGAGTTGCCATCCTGGGTTAGTATTTTCCTGCTCTGAGCCCACAGGTGCTGGTAGAGACGGCAATGTCTTAAATGTCTGAAATGGAAAAAGAAGGTCCAGGAAATGGATGGATAGCCAAGAAGCAAACTAAAATAAATGAAAATATATAAAGAGGTAAGCGGGTTAGGAAATTGATGGCGGGGTGCCGACACGAGTCAATAGAATAAATCCATTTAAAGTAAAACACTAAGGCCACCAGGCCTGCTCAAGGTGGTCAATTGCTGAAGTTCTCAGATTAGCTGCTCTTCATTCACTCTACTGAGTGTTAAACGGCCATCACAACGCATCAATCAGATGTGTTAACAGAAAAGGAGCATCTTGTCCAGAATGGAGAATTTTAACACTTTGTCTTAGAAATCAGAGGAGTGAAAATGAAGAAACAGCGAGAATCTGATCCTGTGTCATCCGTCGATCAAGTGGTGATGTCTGACTTATTCAGTGAGATGAGATTTTTGAACTGATTATATTAAAAGGCAAACAATATCAAGAAAATACTGCAGAGATAATAGAGAATAATAATACCATTAAAGTGAAAGATATTCTGTGTTACAGAGTGCCTTTTGTGTTGACAATACAAACTGCAATTGTGAATAGAGACTCACACTGTAGTTTCTCAGGCAGGTTTGATTCTCTCAGAGTCAAACAGCAAGGCCGACACTGAAACTGAAACTGCGTTTGAGTGAAGAAGGAACATAATGCTGGCTTATAAACCTCTGTAAAGAAAACCTAAAGTGAACATTCAGATAATACCCTCCGAGTGTCACTGTGTATCGGAGCAGGAGTCACTTCACTTGGGGGAGCACAGGGCTTCAGCTCGGGTCTCCACTTTCTACTCCATCACACTGGACATCGAGTCTGAACCATCCAGAACACAGTGGTCATCCACATCTGCACTGACATCTAAAATAAAATGTATATCTAAATATATTTATACAAATAGTTTTAAGAGAATAGAAAGTCAATATGCAAATGAAAAACCAACACTGGATATGTGTAAATGCTGCCCTCTTGTGGGCACACATAGAATTAAAATAACTTGTAATACATTTTTTAATTATTTTTCCAGTCTTTTGAAATATTAACGGTTGTGTTGTTCCCTTGGCACATCTAATTTCAGGCCACTCGTAGCCTCCGCTGTTTGCATGTGTTGATTTTCTCTTAGAGAGTTTTATTGGGTTTTCTCTTGAAGAGGTTTGACTGGCTGGTGAGGGGGGCACCAGGGTGGCAAGGGACATGAAAAGGGTCTGTAATGAGGCGTGCAGAGATCGGTGGTGACACACCTGGTAATAGGAGGTTACTGTCATACACCAGTCTGAACAGACAGTGACCACTAGGGGGCGGTAGATCTGGTTTGTTCTCTACAGCACCACAGAGGAGTCCATGTTCTGTTAGTTATTTTCAGGTAAGCATACCCAAGGTTTAACAAGGAGATATAGGTGTTATTATGGGATTTCATTATAATGTATTGTTTTTATTAACTTGAGGATTCGTTTAGTATGTAACTTCAGTTGGTTATTTACCGGGGCCACCGTAGGGTTATAGGAGACTGGCGTCATGTTAATTTCATTTCTAAGTGTATCACAATTCTGAAAACAAAACCTCCAAATGTTTGCCCTCTATGTGCACTTTGTACAATTCAAAAATAGTTTAGTTTATTTAGGCTGCTAATGTTTTGAAATGAAAGTTACGGTTTTTGGAAGCTGCAGCTCTGCAGTAGCTAATGCTGTTAATAACAATAATCGCAGAAATAAAGATGACAGTTTTTCCACACTGCATTTCTACAACCACACCAGGTACATAAAATACTGAACATCTGTTACTGGTACGCCAAGTCAAAGACCAACGAAGGCGCATCTTCAAAAAAACAAATTACTTATGTACTGCAATTTCGTATATATACCACAAGAGGGCGACAAGATGGCAATTTTTGCCTTTGTTGTTTATCTTCATTTCCCGTTACTCTCGTTTCTTTCGTATTTTCTGTGTTTTTATTTCACATAGCACCTTTCATTTAGGACAATATTATATACTACTTCATTATTTTCTAGTCGTTCTTTCTTTGTTATTGTTTCATATAGCGTCTTTCATGTTGGACACTATTATGGAGCTCTAAATAACTTCAATATTTCATTTGTTCATGTAGCACTTGTCGCACTGGATACCATTATATAACACGTAATGACTGTTCCATCATTCTTCATGATTTTCTTTTTATTCAATATATTACCTGTCAGTGTGGACACAAATAACACTTGTATCGCATCCAGTTATGTCTAATATGACAGAGATATGTTTCTTGACCAGAAGGGCATCTTCAATAAACGTTATTAATGTACTGCAATTTTGTAAATCAACCACAAGAGGGCGACAAGACGTCAACCTTACCTTTCGTTATTTATCATCTCCAAAGTCCCGGCTAATCCATTCCTTCGCGTGTCTCCTGAAGCTCTGCTTGTGGTGGGCCGTATCGTGCACATGAACTTCACACCGCCTTAGACTTCAACCTGGGACGATGTTTCAGTCATGTGCAACCAGGAGGGGACCTCGGGGAACACCAAGGCTGGGTGGGAGTGAGTCGGTGTCCCCTTGGGGGATTTGGAGCACGTGACGGGGAAAAGAGAAGTGTGTGTGTGTTGGCTTAGACTGCTGCCCCAATGACCAGCATGAGGATCGCTGCAGAAAATCAAAGGATGGATGGATAATTTTATCACGGAAAAAAAAGAAGGAATTTTTCACAGTCTGCAGTGAGCAGGTCAGATGTAGGCTGATGTAGTCTGTTTAAATGTATTATTACAACACTCTAAGAGGTAAAAAATATATATTTAATCAGTGGAACAAAGGAGACATTTCAATACAATCATTTACTTATTAAGTGTGTTAATTAGATCTACAAACAAAGAGTGCAAACAACTACTTTCAGAAATTAATGCGGTTTTTTTTCCCCAACGCTCTATCAACTGTGTCCACTAGAGGGCAGATCAGTCTAAAAATGAGAAAACAATAAAAGTTTGACAAGAAACTCGAGTCAGAACTTTATTTTTGTTATTATTATTTTTTTTTTATTTTACATTTTATTGATTTTATTAAAATCCAATAGCATTCCATACAACAAAGTCAAGTTTAGCAGTCACAACTGCACTTACAGGCTTCCCATATGCGTATCCGTTGACAAAAGCAGCTGCAGATGACAGGCTGCCTTCTCCACCTCCTCTAAATCCTATTGGACAGTCGTAGCGGCCTATCGGGTTCTACTGCTGGGCGGTGCAATCCCGTACCCTCTTCGCCCATTGGGTGCAGTCAGACTCAGTTGAAAATTAGTGCAAAACGAGCTCACGTGTGCGAGGGTCCTACACAGTGAGCGGTAAGACGAAACGCTAAGAGTTATTTTATGTTTTTGCTAAGAACGTTAGTGGTTTTGTAAAATAATTAAAGTTTAGTTGTGGAGAGGCGGCCGGGACCTTCTTACTTTCCTAATTTTTGAACTTAAGCCAGAAGCAAAATGAATCCGGTTGACG